>NC_056747.1:234107901-234405145 GCF_019279795.1 Protopterus annectens | reverse complement strand
GTTATTGCCAATAGTCGGAATACCTAGTATGGAGACATGGGATCATGATATGGTGATTTGCATGTGGATAAATTCCAAGGCATTGTCCTGTTTCATCAACGTAGAGTTATGCTTTTTGCTAGTATAGATTGAGACAACTCCAACATTTGTCCCTGTCTGTGCAGCTGACGGTCTAAATGTGTGGAAGGCACTTAAGTCTTGTACTGCAGGAGTACTTCTGCGGATTTAAACCGTGTCTCAGTTAAGGAGCAGATGCCTATATTCTCCAGAATAAGAACTTGTAGGGTGTGAAGTTTCTTGCTTAGGCTCCTAATATTGAGCAGTAATGTCTTTAGGCTTCTTTGGGTCTTATTTGCTATATCATTTGGTTTCTCAGTTTGGAATTTCCTAAAAAAGGCTCAAAGGGTACGGATAAAGTTTTTGCCAATAGTCGGAAACCTAGGGGAGACAGGTACACACTATCCTTTGAAAAGCAATTTGGTTTAACTATGTCCTCCTCCCATGCTAACAAATACTGAATCTCCCTGGAAAGGCACCAGAAATGAATGAAGACAATTACTGAAGTCAATCATCACTTTTTCATATTGTGGCATCATCATCTTCATTATCATCAACAATGTCTCTCTTCATGTGGTCCAGGGAAGTCCTTCATCAATCCCGTTTTTTTCCAATTTTCTACACGAGGTCAGGGTGTCATGTCCACTGTCACCATCTCTCTACATTCAGTGTTAATCTGCTGTCTTCTTCAACATTCATGCCTGATGACTATTGCAGGTCTTCTCTCAAACAATCCATCCACCTCTTTACTGGATGCTCTTGTTTCCTCTTGCTGTCTTCATGTCTGTCCTAAATTTTCTTCACCAGATTATTTTCTGCTTTTCTCCACATCTGCCCAAACCACTGTAATCAGTTCTCTTTTATCTTGTCTGCAAGTGCATCTACTTTGGCTTCTACTCTTATGTCCTTATTTCTTCATCTGTCCCACAGTGTGCATCCTCCCACCTGTCTGAGGCACTTCATTTCTATCACCTTTAGCCTGCTCAACTGCTTTGCCTTTACTTCCCAGGTTTCTGTACGATACAGTAGTACTGGTCACACCACTATTTTGTATGCCTTACTTTTCAGCTTCTTTGTCATTCTTCGGTCATGTACTACACCTGACACTCTGTGTCAGTTGGCTGCAGCCCCTTTGATTCTAGCTTCTGACTTCCTCATTCAGACTTCCCTTCTCCTCGACCACCCCTCCCAGATACTTGAAACTGTTAAACTGTTTCACCATTTTCCCTTCTATTGCAGTTCTCAGCTTCTTCTGAACTCCATTTGCTGCCATTACAACTACCTTATCTGTACTCAGTTTCATCCCATGTACCTTCAGTTTTGCATTCCATTCCCCTATCCTTTGCTGAAGTTCTTGTTCAGAGTCCACCTGTAATGCCATATTGCCTGCATACAGCAACTTTGTTGATCTGTCCCCTCTGCCCTAGTTGCTAATCTAGTCCATCACCTGTATGAGCAGTGGGCTCACAGCAGAACCCTAGTGCACACCCACTTTCACTGGGAAACCCCTCTGCAAGACCAAACAGTATTTCTACTTGATTCATTGAGTCCTTGTACATAGCTTGCACTAAGTCTGTTAATGTTTCTGGGACTTCAAACCACCACAGGACTGCCCAAATCAGCTTTCCTGGGACCCTGTTGTATGCTTTCTCCAAGTCTAGGAAAGTCTAGTTGGGCTTTCCTCATATCTAGCCTCTTCTTAATTATCCCAATGCCCTGGACCAGCTGGCTGACACCCCACCAGGGAGACCAACATCCTGGACCTGGTGCTTACAAATATGGGAGACCACTGTAGCTCCCCCCCCCCATGAGTTCATTCCTGGAGAGATCTGACCACAAATCAGTCTCATTTGAAGTAACTCGCACCTGACCCTTTCCTAGCAGTAACTAGAGTAAAAAACTTCTCCAAAGCAGATTATAACCTCTTACAGGATGATATAAATAACTTCATTACACCTCTCTCCTCAGACAAAACTGGTAATTATGCCAAGCTCTCCACCAATGCCGTATACAAGCACCTGTATAACTGCATTGACTCAGCAGTACCTGACAGGACCAAAACAAGCTCTTCAAGGAAAAGCAAACCCGCCTGGTGGACAACCACCATTAACAGACTGTGCAATAAAAGGAAGAAACTGGTATCCAAGAGTAAGACGTAATGGGTTCTAAACCGGACACACTCCCTCCTCATCTTAAATAAGCAAATAAGACTTCTTGTGAAGTCCTCCAAGGCAAACTATGAATCCAATTTAGCTTCCTCAACCAAGGACAACCACAAGACATTCTTTAGTTACATCTGTGATGCCCCACCACTAAACCAGTAATCAAGGAGCCTCAGTCCTCACTACTGGCACCAGTGGGAGACATACATTGGGAAGGATAACAGGTACACATACAGTATTTCCAGATGCAGCTCTCTGCATCAAGTGAAATGTCCCTTAAGAGCACACAGACACCATCATCAGTCTGGGGCTGGTTTTGCCCTCCTTCTCCAGATCCTCAATAAGACTCCCCACTGGCACAGCTATACCGTTGAGATCTTAGCTGAGCGGCCAAGCCAAGTCCTCCAGCACCCTCTCTCTCCAACAAGTGCTTTGTGTTCCTGCTCAAGAAGCTGGCACACACACACTCTTTAAGGTCTGACTTACACAAACACACACATACATACACACACACACCTGAGAAAGGCTGGCACAGGTTTGCTAGCTATACCCCCTTTTGCCAAGACTATAATGTAGTTATCCTTTAACAAAGGGTATTCAATCTTATTGTGTAATGTTACTATTAATACAAATGGTAGTTTGACCAAGAGCAAGGCTATTAGGAGTGGTCCAGTGTGTCACCAAATAAATATGCAAGTCCTCTCAGAACTTAAATATTTCTACACAAATCACAGTGAAAGGTTTAAAATATATTTAATAAATAATAAAAGAACCAGACAATATTAAACATATATTTATAGTGACATCAGAGCTCTAAATCACAGGAAATATTTAAAACAACATTGCAGGACTTTCTCAAATAAAGAAAGAAAAACATCTAAAGCTAAGCTTTGCTATATTCCTGACTATATCTAAGATAATTACTATACTCTAGTTAACTTACTTACAGAGCAAGACAAATGTGGTGAATGGATCTTCTAGCTGATGTCAGGTCAAAGACGGAATACAGAATGCTGTGTCTCTCTCTGAGAGACCTCTCAAATTAATATCCCAAATATTACGGCTGGAATAGCTTGCAGAATTACATAATTTCTTGTCATCTGATTCTATCCAAGGTGAAACCCCCACTGCTGGAAGCTAGCAGTATTTGCCATCCACCTGTGAAAATACAAAGATAAGGGCTTTTCCTCAGTTATTTGGCAAATGCTGGAAGTCATAAAACAATAAAACACTTCCCCATATCAAGCCTAGTAATTATTTCTCATTAAAGACAACACAGAGAGCTCCCTAGTATAGACAACCTGTCTCTTGCTCTCTTAAAGTACTTTAATTTCAGCTATTTTTCTGAAGTTTTGCTGGAATGAAGCTTACCTCCTTGTTCCAGTTTCCACTGTTAAAATATATGCCTTTAAACAGTTACAATAGTGTATGTACATTTCTGTTCTCTTCCAGCAGGGGACACTGTGGCTACATCTTTAAGCTCAGTACTTTACAAAATACATTTTTAACACACATCTGTACAAACAAGTTTGATATACACATAGCATACAGTTCTAATACAGTTGTAATACTAGCATCTTGTATAGATCATGTTGATACAAATGACATACAATTATTTACAAAATTCCATATAGCTGTGCTGGCAGTATCTCCATTCATGACAACATCTGTTACCTGAACAGTAAGGCTCAAATCTGCACCAGACTGGTAGTTAATGGTAACATATACACTGAGCCGTGGACATAGCTAACTTGCTAGCCAACAGGTCCGGTGTAAACTTCACTCCCCTGTCCCCAGCATACATACTTCATGACTTCCCTACCACCTGTCCCCTACCTTGTATCTCGAAAGAGCAGGTTGTAGACTCCTTCTCTAAGGCCAAAAACAGAGCATCAAAGGGACCTGATAACTTCCTGGCTGTGTCCTATATGGGCTCAAACAAGAATTAACATCACCACTGGCTACTCTGTTCAATCACAGTGTAAGCACCGGCTTCATCCCAGCTGAATGGAAAGTAGCCACCGTTATCCCCCTGCACAAAGGTGGTGCTTCTACTGACCCTGGGAACTACAGACATATTAGCCTGACTAGCCTCATCTGCAAGGCCATGGAGAGAATCATCATGGATCTTATCAACAAAGATATAGGTAATCTCCAAACACTAGATCCTACCCTATCCAGCGGAGATCATGCTTGTTAAACCTGGTGGACTTTGAGACATTCACAAGGGACCTGGACAAGGGGAAATCTGTGCATACAGCCTACCTAGACCTGGCCAAGGCCTTTGAGACCATCTCTCACTCAGGCTAAATTGACAAAGTCTCCCAGCTAGACATCAACCCTTGCATCATAAGATGGGTTGCAAAATGGCTCTCTGATAGAACCCATACAGTCAAAATAGGGGAATCCACCTCTAACAGCAGACCCATTACCAGTGGTGTTCCACAGGGATTGGTCTTGGGGCCTCTACTGTTTGGAATCTATTTCTTTGAAGTACAAGCTAAAACCAAGGTACTGTGGCTGACAAAGTTTGCTGATGACTGCAAACTGGGTGTAGTTATAGTATCACCAAACAATGTCAACACCCTTCAAGAAAGTTTAACGCAAACAAATGATTGGTGCCAAAGTCATGGCCTCAAACTCAATGCAAAAAAAATGTATTATCATCCCTTTCGGCAGGAGGAATGTTCCTGCAAATTACCACATCAATGGCAATACCCTAAGTACGCACTCAGTGGTGAAATATCTGGACACTCAGGATGAGAGCAACCTTGCCTTTGACACCATGTCTTTGGAGTGGTAAGAAGGGCATTCTATATGGCTGATCTTATAAGTAAGGGCATTGTCTTGAGAAAAAGTGAAAGTTATCACCTCCCTGTACTCTTTACTCATTAGGCCAATAACTGAGTACAACGCCTCTTTTGTCATATACCTTTCAAAGCACCTGCAGCAATTGAAGATACAACAAAAGCTCCTCACAAAGAAAATTCAAGGTTTTCATCAGCTATTCTATGTGGATCAGTTGAAATCACTGTCATTTTATTCTGTTTCATACAGACTACTCAGAGACTTTCTCTGCCTTGCATATAAACTGATCTCTGACCCCACTGTACTGGAAGTGCTGCACATCCGCAAGTAAAATGGCACATGGGATACTCACTTTAAAGACCTAAACCTGGTATGTGACATCAATAGAACCAGCTGGAGGGGCAGATTTGTCTCCCAGAGGTTATCACACCTTTGGAATAGATTCCCACTTCACATCAGACAGAGGTCCTCATTGGCCCTCTTCAAACACAATCTGGATGATTGGATGGGTAACCATAAATTCACCCCAGGGGTTCCACCTGTGTCCCTCTTGGACAGGGGCAATAGGTGGTGATCATGGTAACAAGAGTAAAAATTGGCTAGGCTTGTAAGGGCTCTTGGGCCATTAGCCTAGTAACTTCCTATGATCTGTCTCACTGCAAACATTGGGTCAGTTGTGCTGCATCCTGATCTGAATTGGAACTGCTCATCTCCCATCTTACTTTATTTTTATACTACTCATTACTTATCAATCACCTTCGCCAGACTTTCATGCAATGTGACAGGAGTTTGATACCTCTGTATTGCCCACTGTTTTTTTTTAAAGAAACATATTTTCTAAATGATCACATATGACAAGAAATCCTACATTTATATAAATGAAAACAAACCATACTGACATCATTTTAGTAGCAAACATTATGCATCACTTACAATCTAGCCAGTCATTGTCAGTCAAACATTACATAGCTCATTCAAATCCTATCTTCTTTTAAACCTCATTCCTTCTCTGCATGTATTCTTTCCATAATTCTCATTTTTTCTATGTAATTTGCTCCTACCCCTTTCTAAAGATCCCAATTCCAGTTGTTTTATCTCTGTTACTATATCCACTAATAATTGATTTCCATTTTCTATTAATTGCTTTTTTGGCAGCCACCATAATTACACTCCACAAAGCCTTACTATGTCTAGGCAATTCCAATTCTGTATCATAGCTCAAAAAAAAGAATTTCATTAGTTACACTAATTTGCTTACCAAGCATCTATGATTGAGTAGTCTACAGGGAATCTTTAAAGTCTGCCAACTCATTACACTCCCATATAATGCATTTCCAATTACCTAATTTCTTCCCCATCACACCTCCAACATTTGTTGTCTACTAAAGGAATAATTCTTTGGAGTCTACTTGGGTATAAAAATACCTGCATAAACACTTCCATACAAGGATCCTAAATCTTCTAGACTTTTTTGCATATTTGGGAGACATACATATATTCACCCATTGTTTTTTGGTGAATTGCTTATCCAATCTCTCTTCCAAATCCATTCTAGCATCCTCTGATTGATTCTTATAGTTATCACACAATATTTTATATGCTCTACTAATTATTCCTTTTTTAACAGCAGCTTATATTCTAGATTCTACTAAAACCTCTAGCAGTGCTGGTCTTTTGCTTAGGATTATTCCCAATTTATTTTTCTTTGCC
Organism: Protopterus annectens; assembly: GCF_019279795.1. NCBI lineage: Eukaryota > Metazoa > Chordata > Ceratodontiformes > Protopteridae > Protopterus > Protopterus annectens. Next base: position 234,398,408 of record NC_056747.1, on the reverse strand, counting down.
TATGCTCTGACATCAATCCGTGATAGGGAAGGCAATCTTTAGCTTGCAGTCCAAATAAATTCTTGTTGACCTCTTCCCATTCTATCTCCTTTCCCTCTAATTATTTGTTCCCAATACCTTGGTTTCTTTGCAGTTTCCTCCAATAAATTTCAGCCCCCTCTTGCCTATTGTCTATATCTCTAATTGCAGTCATCCCTATCAGCAGAATCTCCTTTCTTCATTCCCATGTTGGCTTAGTTCTTAATCTACAGTCAAAATCACAGTCTCTCATTGTTTCTTGAGCTTCCCCTGTTTCATCATCATCCCTTTCCACTTTGAGTTAAAGGTTTCTGCTTGTGCTATGTATAGGAGCTTTAACTGTGTAGCTCTGAAATACCCCTTCAAATTGGGTAATCTCAAACTGCCTTTGTCTATTGGAAGAATCATCTTATTCCACTTGACTTTTGCCATCTTCTCCTCCCAGATAAAATCCTTCAGCTCTTTATTAATTGCTATCCACAACTCCTTGGGTTGATAAAAATATGCCTGACCTCTATATAAAACTAATGGGACTAAAAACATTTTGACTGCTTGTGTCTTGTTATCCATATCTATATAACAGAGCTTCCAATTTCTAGTTTTTGCATTATCCTTTGTTTAGTCTCTTCCCACACATCCTTAGCTGCCACACAAGAATCAATGTTAATCCATACTCGTAAGTATTTCATTTTATGATGTCCCCATAAGTATAGACATTGCTATATCAGTTTGTGTGTGGGTACATAATTTAAAGCTATTGCCTTCATTTAAGCTTCATTCATTTTGTATCACAAAGTGAATGTCTCCTTTTTTCTTGAACACTGGCACTGGTGTACTTTGTCTCCAGTCATCTGGGATACATTTTTCTCACCACACTGCTCTGAGTACACTCAGGAGCCATTGCTCCCTGTCTCACCCAGCATGTTTATCATATCTGCTGTGACCTCATTTGAGCCTGCAGCTTTCCCCAACTTTATTTTCCTGAGTGAATGTTTTACTTCTAGTATGGGCGCCTTCTCTTCTCTCATCATAGGCTATATGACTGGGGTAGTACAGCTTCTGTGGGGTTCTCTTCATTCAGAAGCTGCTGGAAGTACTCATTCCATCTCCTTTTGATGTCCTGTGGACTGGTGAACAGGTTGCTGCTGGCATGCTTTATAAAGGGTGTCTATCTTCTTTATTTTTATGTCCTTTCCTTGCAAACCTGATATAGTTTCTTTGTGTCCCCTACTAAGTCACTTTCCAAGAAACTGGTAGAGTGCCTCCAATACCCTGCCTTAGCTTTATTGTTAGCCAACCAGTATTCATTCCTAGCCTGGTCTGTCTTTTCTAGCCCCACCACCACCACTTTTTCTTGCACTCCTCCTTTCTTTTGATGACTTCCTGGACTTCTCCATTCCACCATCGGCTTTCCTCATTTACCTTTTTTCCATACCTGGCTTGGCCGTATATCTGTTCTGTAGTCCTCACACATGCTCTTTTGAGGAGTTGCCATTCTTTTTAAACTCCACCTATGTCCTTGCTGAGGTGCTAGATCCCCGAGTAATTCCTTGAACAGTTGTGGTTTCTGTCCAGTCAACTTCCAGGTCTTCAACCTGGTCTCTGTTAACCTTGGAGCCTTCTCTAACCACTTCTTGCAACTGACTGGGGCAACCAGTGGTTTATGCTGTAGGACAGCTGTTTGACTGGGAATAAGTTTGCAATCACTGATTCTTCTGCAAGTCGAAATCTATGAAATTAGGAAGCAAAATAGAAAACACCTTGTACAGGCACTTAGAACAGAATAACACTTCACACCTTTAGATTTGCTATTTTAGAAAAGGTGCATATTAACCCTAGGGGAGGAAATGTTAAGCTTCTTTTAGAAGAAAAGGAAGCAATTTGGCAATTAAAATTAAATGCCAGCAGCCCCCCGGTTCTTAATGATTTTATATCCCTCAAGTCAATTTTAGAAATTAGGGTATGAAGTGATATGTTCTACATTTTTATTCACATTTCAGAAATTTTTAACATTTTAAAAATGGTATTGGATGTTGAGCATTTTAAAAGTTTTTATTTTTAATTGTTTTTACAAGTTGTACGTTTAGATTTACAGCATTAACTTATAGGAATTCTCTGAGCCTTGCTTTTAGTTAACTTAGTGGGTACTATGTTATAACTTATGTTGCAGTTTTTAGAAGAATTATTTTATTAATTACTATTTAGTGTCTGACTACATCACTTCCTTTCTAAACATCAGTTCCTGTGACTATAAAAAGGGTTTGAAAAGTATGTTACATTTGAATCTGATGAAGTCTTGTTAAATAAGATGATAGTGCTTATTCTGTGTTGTTTGTGGAAATAAAGGAATTTTTTTACATTAGTTAAGGGAGTTTTTATGGTCTAATATTCATCCAGCCTGACTTGTAGAAGTATTTTGTGGTTTGGTTGCCTTTTGCTGTATGTACCATTGTACTATTTAGTTGTTCATTCACTGATTCTACCCCGATTCCCTTTCCTCAGTAGAAGTAAGTCTACTGGAGTTGCATGCTGGCCACTCTTGTATGTGATCTTGTGACTGTCTCTCTTTCTTAACCATGTGTTGACAACTATCAAGCCATTTGCCAAACAGAAGTCTAGAATGGCCTCTCCTCCTGTATTTCTGTTACCCCACCCATGTGGACCAAGGCAGTCCCCATATCCTGTTCTGTCTGTCCCAATATGTGCATTCAAGTCACCCATTATCAACACCAGTTCATGTTATCTAGTATGTCCTGCAGCTACTGTCTGAATGCACTCTCTTCCTCACTTTTACAATCCTGCTGTGGAGCACAGACTGAGATTATGAATACTGCCTATCATTAAACTGGAGTCTGACTGCCATGAGTCTATCACTAATTTGGATGACATCTCTGTCTTCTGAAATCTCTCCCTCACCACAATTCTCACACCATTTCTAGCCTGTCCTCCTCCTGAGTGATAAACTCTGGATCCCAAGCCAAGTGGTTTTGCTGCACTGCTATTCCATCTTGTCTGCTGGATACACAGGATGTCCAGCATCCTCCTTATCATCATGTCATCCACTTCCAAGCTGTGTCCTATCAGTGAACCTACATTGAGTGCAGTAATTCTTAGTTCATATTTAGCAACTAGATTGGTTTTATGTCCAGCTTTCACTCAATAGAGCTATCCCAGGTAACCCAAGCTGGACAACTGGACACTGGCTGGCCAGTAGCTTATTAACCCAGGACTGCTAGGCTTTATGGTGGGCACACACCAGCCAATAGTGGCACATACACCCCCTCTCACCGTTAGCATGGATCCCTGATGTAGGCCGGGTCCTCAGTCCATGTATCACTCGCAAATATCCATGCCCATTTGGCGACATTAGTCAACATGTCCCAATCACCTAGAGCCATTTTTTACAGCATCGAGTAGCTAGCCTTGCCACAGTGTGGAGTCTGTGATCCATGTTCTCCTGTCCTGAGGATACTGTGCACCACAGCAGATGCACAAAGCAGTTGGTTTACACAACTCTTCCCCATATAGGGCACCATGTAGTGTCTGAGCTGCTGTCCAAAGCCCCATTCTTTTTGTTGAGAGTGAGATGGAAACACTCTGCATGTTTTCAGAGGTGGGAGAAAACCCACACAGACACAGGGAGAACATGCAAACTTCAAACAGGTGATGGTCAGAGGTTAGGATCAAAGCTTGTGTATGGGAGGCAAAGACCTTAACCATTATGCCAACTGGTCATTAACACCCCACGTTGACTATTATAGGATCATACTGGTATCTTTAGTGTAGTGAATTAAGTGCATGCATAATGTGGTAGATCCTGGCTCCAGATAAGCTACTGTTAACTTCTCTTTGTTCATTCTGGTGAGTGGGGCATGTGTGTGTCATATAGTGGAATCCCCTATGACAAAAGTTCTGGGTAATGTGTTTAATTGCCTTATGGGCTTTGCTCATGGGGATCCACTGGGTGTGGGTGTATGTGTGGCATTTGTTGTTGCTTTTGGTGAGTCTTTTAGAGATTGCTGATGATAGGAATTGCCATTTATAGGCTTAGGAAGTCTTTGAGGTTTGGAAAGATTGCTTTTTAGTGCCCCAGCATAAGTTGATCTGTGTGTGTGGTGTGTTTCTGTGTGTGTTTGACAAACTTCTCTGTATGCGAAAGTTTTGCCTCCACTGCAACTATGTATGTGCATCTCTCACATACTGAGTTTGTTTCTTTAAAGATTAAATGGTTGGCTGTGAATATGAGACAATTGCTACATTGCCTTCAGATGCCCATATCCACCAAGTTGCCTACTGAGTCATTTGAAAATTGCATATCTATGTTGTCCAGACTTATTTTTGGGAGAGCTACTGTAGGTCATGGACTGGGGTTATACAGAGGTCTGTTTGGGTGGTCACTGGGGTTTGGCAACAGACTAACTTAGACTGTGCTAAGATATGACAGTACAATGCATGGGCATTAATGTCCTTCTAGCCTGCCAACATACCAGAACAGTTGTTCCCATAATAAGTGTCCAGGTTGGTCTTAAAAACTATCTAAACTAGCACTTGCTTTACTGTAATTTGGAGGTTTATTCCATGTGTCACCTGCTCTTTCAGAGAACCAGTTAGTACACTTCTCTTTCCTATAGAATCTTGGTTTAATTTCTCCAAGTCTTTCAGGTTTCTAATACCATGACAGGAATGGACCCCTTTTCCTAAGCCAAAGTATGATTAAGGTTCTTGAAATTAGTATTATTTCAATCTTTGATGTTAGCCAAAAGTGTTCTTTGCAGCACCAGCAATGTGCCCAGTACTGACGACTCCTGCAATTCATATAGAGTTACATGCATCTGTATCATATCTAAATAAGACTGTACATTTTTTTGAGACCCATTGTTCCTACTACTACTGGAATTGTCTGGGTGTCCTTCTTCCACATTGCCCTTGTTTCTGCCTGCAAATCCTGGTATTTTATGACTTTGTGTGTATCTGTATGTAAGACACTGTAATCAATGGGTGTAGCAGTTTCAATGATCAGTGCTACTTTTGTCTTCTTTTCATGGACTGCTATATCTAGTTTTCTGACATTTATTTTTGAACTGTTGGTAATGGGTGATCCCATGTGATATAAACTTCATCATTCCATATAATGCTTTATGGCTTATGTTTCCAATGCTTCTCAGCTACTTCAATATTGTAATGTTTGCACAATCCCCAATGCAGCAGTCTTGTGCCACATTATTATGCCTTTCGCTATACAGGCCCTCTGCCATTAGTGTATGACACCCAGCAAGAAGATGTGAGACTGTTTCAAGTTCTGTTTTACAGAACCTGCATTTGTCTGTTTCCCCACATGTTAAGTGAACTTTGTAAACCAATGCTCAAGTCCAGTATCTTGGGCTGCTAATATTAACCTTTCATCTTTTGGTTTAAATTCACCTCTCCTTAACCATTTCTGCATCAGATCCTGCTACACAAGGTTGTTCCAGGAGATTTCTGTACTTGCAACTATATGCCTTTTTCACATTTCTTGCCTTTGCATCAGATCCTTCTTATAGACTTTTTGTTTTCTGGCACACTCAGTTACTGCCTATTTTTTTTGTCTACTTCTGGTTTGGTTTCCATTCATGCTTAACACCAATATGCATATGCCAAACTAAGCAGGTAAATCATCCTAGATTTGCTCTTTTCATGTTTCAAAACTTTCACTGCATTTGGATTTGGTGATGTCAGCAAATATGTATGCAGTCCTACAATTGGAGATCTATACAATGCAATCAGTTTCGAGGTGGCCCATACCCCCTTCAGTATGAGGAATATATAATCTTGGTATACACCGATTTTTATATATCATTTGATAAGCGTGAAGCAGTTTTCTTGTTTTCCTGTCCAATTGATCCAATACCTTTTGGGGCCAGTAAAACAGTAAGTTAGAACAGGAGGAACAAATTGGTTTATAGTTTGGACTTTGTTTCTAGATGTCAGGGTTGTTTTCTAAAAAATTCTTTACCAAATTTTGTTTGCATTTCTTAATGTTTTATTGCTGATCCTTCAGCAATTCCCAAATATTTATACACTCCCTCCTGCTCAAGTTCCTTTATATTACGTTCCTGTCCCAGACGGATATTTTCTTGGTGCTGCAGCTTTCCTGCTTTAAATGTTGCTTTTACATGTTTATCAAGACCAAATGCCATTCTTATATCTGAGATAGTCTTGACAACTTCTAGTTGTGCTTTCATCTCCTCATCTAATGAACTATACCATTTTAAATCATCCACAGAAGATAATTCTTTACATTTTGTTGTTTTCTGGTTGACAAATTGTATCCATTACCTAATCTGTTAAGTAGACAGCTTAATGGATTAAGACGATGACAAAAAAGGAGCGGTGACAAAGAGTCACCCTGGAATATCCCCCTTTAATGGCTTAGCTGCAGAATGGTTTGCCACTGTTTCATGGTCATTGTAATGTAACTAATAAATGTAGGGTGTATCTTATACACATGTAAGCATGCATTTATCCATGAATGTGGGATGCTGTCATTTTTTTTTAATCTATCAATGCCATACTTAGATTTTTCCCCTTTTCACAGTTCTCCATTATGACTTTAACAAATGATCCTTTGCTCCATGTGACTTTCTTTTATTACCCTTTTGTTCTATTGGCACAATTTAGTTTTCTTCTAAATGACTAAATCTTTGTCAGCATCAGTTCCAGTATATAGTTTATACATAGTGGGAAGGCAAGTTATTGGTTTGTAGTTTTTAGGATAGCTTGCGTGTTCACTCAAGTAAGAATATTGTTTTTCCTGTTGTTAACCAGGGTGATGTCTGTTTACAGTGTGCATGTAATTAGTTCTTATTCAAGGCTAAATCTTCATGTATGTTAATACTTTTAGCCAGAAGTTAGGTACTGCATCTGGTCCTGCAGATTACCATTTAGGAGCTTTTCTTAACTTTGTTGCAATTGGCTATTACTTCTTCCCATTTCATATCCTGTACATTTGAACTACCCACTGTTTCTTTTACTTCTGGTATTCACTCAGCATCTTTGTTATGTTCCACGAGGTCTTCATGGAGATTTCTCCAAAATGTGTATTTCTTTTTTGGTGGTGTTTCTATTCCTTTTACTTTGTTACCCACGTCTCAAACTTTTTTGAGTCATCAATGAATTGCTTATTTTGCACTTTTCTATTACATTTATCTGCATATCTTGCAAATTTTTCTGCCTGTGCTATCTTTAGTTTATTTGCAGTAGTGTACAACAGAGCCTGGTCTGTTCTAATATTGCGCATTGCTTTCATCACATCTGTCTTTCTAAGTATTTTTCTTGATCTTTTTCCTCTACTAGACTCTTCTAAAATTTCTTGCCTTAATTGCTTTACAGTTTTCTGTATTCAATACTTCCATGATGGCATCTGAGTTCTTCCTTTCCTTTCCCTTATTGCCCTGTATTTTTGTGGTAAGACTATCTGTAATTAATTTAGCTGCACAGTAATATATACTATTTACTTTTGTTACATCCCATTAATTTCTTAGTAGTCTTGTTTACTATGTTCATCTGTTTTATCAGACTTCTAACATTTTGGGTCCTATTGACTTACTGTTATTGATTTCTTTCATCAATCTTAATATTCGATCCATCTCTATTAAATCAAGAAACTCTTACATTAGATAATTTTCTTCTAAACTGAGGACACATTCTTTATTCTCCATTTCCTGAGGCATTCTACAGAGAGTTCCAGAGCATCTTCCTCACACAAATTCACTGTGTGAGAGATGCATCTATATCAAGAACCTAGAATCGAGGCTCTCTCACTCACCAGTCAGTTCATCTGATACTAAGCAGGTTGTCAGCATGCAGACCTCACCTCCTGCACCTACCAAACCAACAACACAAACCTACATATGCGGAGGTCCTTACCAAAAGCTTACCTAAACATCAGAGACCTCCAAAACACAAACACAAGCACACTTTACATAATACATCCTCTGAAGAACATAGTACACATAATATACCACACACCAGTGTCTCACAAGTCAAGCCCCTAAGGCATAACACAAAAACAAAAATCTTAGTCATAGGAACTCAATTGTGAGACAGACAGATGTCCCTCTCACCAGGTTGGATAAGGAAAAAGTCACGGTCAGCTGCCTGCCAGCTGCCAGGATCCACCACATCACACATACACTCAAGTCTCTCAACAATGGGCACTGTTATGAATCCATCATAGTCCATGTTGGTGTGAATGACTTGAGATGTACTTCACTGGAGTATATGAAGAGAGACATGACTGAGCTCTCTGATTATGTCTCTTAGGCAGGAATGTCCCTAGCCTTAAGCAGTATTTTACCTTCACTTAGGATGATACTTCAATACAAAAAGAAGTCTTCGGATTTCTGCGTCGGATGCGGTCGCCTCTTCCATGACGTCAGGTCATCAGGGGTATAAAACATGCAGCCGATGCCATTACATCAGTTTTTCTTGCCCTAGATGTCAGGAGCTCCCAAAATAGGAAGCTATTACATGGTGTGGAACACCTCCAGTAAAAAGTAAATACCTCTGCCATAAAAGATGGCCATAAAGAGGATCGGTAAAAAGGATAGGGAAACCCAGGGGGCTGGAGAGAGGGAAACGAGGACTGCAAAGGTGAATACACTCGAACATCTACATTTATGGTAAGTGTACACAACTGTACTATGTTCTTCATGTTTCACTGTTGCAGTCCTCACACTTGGGTTGATTCCCAAAGTTGAGGAAGGGTGGAGGCAGTCAAGAAGTGTTGGGGCTGGCTAGCAGGCCTTGTAAGACAGCAGTAGCAAATCCAGCTCTGGATTTACAAAAAAAAAAAAAATAGGTAAGTGGTAATGCTTGGTGACCGGATGTACCTGGTGGAAACCCCCCTGAGAAATGCTGTAGAGGTTGAAGTAGCTCTAGTGGAATGAGTTCTGATCCCCAGAGGGGTAGATTTTCCATGGTGCTTGTAGCAGAAATGGATGCAGTATGCTATCCATTTGGAAATGGTTTACTTCAAAATGGCTTTGCCCTCTGCCCCTGTAGCAAAGCTGACTACTAGCTGGTCAGATTTTCTAAAAGGCTTAGTCCTGTCAAGGTAGAACTTGGGCTGTCTGTGCACATCCAAGGTGTGCAGGATCCTTTCCCCTCTATTCTGAGGATTAGGGAAAAAGGTTGGCAAATGGATGGATTGGTTTAAAACCACACTGGATACCACCTTCGGCATAAAGGAAGGGTTAGTCCTGAGGGAAACCATGTCAGCATGGGAAATAATGAAGGGCTCCACCACCATTAGTGCCAGTAACGCAGACACTCTCCTTGCTGAAGTAATAGCTAGAAGAAAGGCTCTTTTCCAAGAGAGGAATTTTAACTCTGCTGAAGCAGCAGGTTCAAAAGGGGGAAGTGTGAGCTTTTCCAGTACAAAGTTAAGGTCCCAGGCCAGGGTGGGAGCTCTCCTAGGGGGCCTTAAATTGTTAGCTCCTCTCAGGAACTGCTTGATGAGAGGGTGAGAAAAGAGAGGAGGCTCAGAAAAGAGAGTAGGCTCAGTATTATAATGAGTTGAGATGGCAGAGGCATGAATCTTAATGGATGAGAAGGATAGGCCTCTGTGGAGCAGCTCTGCTAGGTAATCAAGGATTTGAGGTAAGTTGGGCACAGCTGTGTCCTTTCCTTGAGAGGGACTCCAAGAACAATATCTTTTCCACATTTCAGTATAGGATTTCCTAGTATTAGGCCTTCTGGCCTCAAAGATGATGCCCAGCACCTGTTTGCTGAAGGATGCTGTTGGTGTATTCATGGGATAAAGCATACAAGGAAGGCACTGCGTACCCTGTGCCTTCCACAGCCCAGGCTTGGCAACGACCATCTGCTGTTAACACCGCTAACGTTGCTTGTAATGCTTGTGTGCCAAATGAATGTATGAATTGTGAAAATGGTATGTGTAATGACCAAACTGTTAATAATGATGATTTTGACAGTAATTTTCTGGATGATGAAACTGAATTTCCTACTCTTAGGAGAAGTGAAAGACTTCAGAATAACGCTAAGAATAGTTATAACTTTAACCAAAGACATAATTGTAATTTTGTGGCAGCCCCTAGTGTAATGCCTAATTCAGGATTTAATGGGGCAAGACCAAAACAACAAAGAACAACACATAAATTCAACACAAGATCTAAAAATTTTCAATAGAGGAGGTAACTGGAAGTAGTGAATTTTTCAGTCAGCCAGTCTCCCCCTCCTTTGACACACATGAAATAAATTTGAATATTGTTTCTTTGGAAGACCCAGTGGGCTTGTTGGATGATTTAGATATTCCTGTTGAGCTATCAGAACCTATTATAATGCTCAATAAAAATAAAGATTTTAAAGTATATAACTTTTTCTCTTGTCCATTGTCTCAAGACCTTGTAGACTTATTATTAAAAGGGCTAACATACGTTCCCCTATACTAATTTCAACATTACGTCAGTGGTTATGGACCTTAAGAAATATACTAGAAAATTAAATTTTCAATATTTATTTGGCAATATTAATAATACAGGCTCTTTACATGAGTATAATATACCTAGTACTTACAACCCACCACTCCACCCCATTATACAAACATTTGAAAATGTTTGTGAGCTAGATTTTAGATTTCTGGCTAATAAAAGAAGGAGAGTTCCCAGTAATCTTGAAGAATTGGACTTAATTAAATTCGTCCACTCACAAAAAATCAGATTATGTAAACCAGATAAGGGGGGTGGTATGGTTGTTTTCGATATTGATGATTATAATCATAGAATGAGCCTTTTGCTCAACAGTGATTCTTATGCAACAAGTTCTAGGTCAGAGGTAAACTCTGCTTATAGCTTGGTCAAATCATGTATTAACGATTTGTTTATTGAGGGATACATTGATAGTGAATTATTGAATTATTTATCTACTTCATTTCCTATTTACCCAAGTTTTTTCGGGATCCCAAAGATCCATAAAGATTTATATGAGCCCCCCATGAGACCATTGGTGGATGGTACAGGATCACCATTGTATGTTTGTGCTAAAGTAATAGATGTCACATTACAAAAAATAGTTGTTCAGGAAAAGCAAATTTGTAAAGATTCCTGGTCTTTTTTAAGCAAAATTAATAAACTTAAATTTGACAGAGGCTTTAACTTCTTAACAGTGGATGTAAAGGATTTATATACCTGTATCCCTCACGACACTGCTATAGAATGGGTCACACTAATGATGTATAAACACCAGCTCCCGAAAAAAGAAATTTATTTAGTATCTGAACTATTAGATCTTGTTCTATCCTATAATTTTTTCATGTTTGACTCATTGTTTTATAACCAGAAAGTAGGTATTGCTATGGGCTCACCATGTGGAGCTAGTGTAGCAAACCTAGTAATGGCCTTTTGGGAATCAGATTTGGTTTTTAAATCAAACTTGTACCAGGAATCAGTTGTATTCTACACTAGATTCCTGGATGACATTTTTATGCTGGTCAGAGGTAATGAACAATCAGCTGCCTCCCTAGTTGACTTTTTCAACAAGTCTACTGAGTTCTTGGAGTTTACTTATACCTTTGATAATTGCACTATACCATACCTGGATATAATGTTATCTAAAAATTTAGAATTAAATAGTTACACTTCAAGAGTCTATCGTAAAAAAACATATTCTAATACCTTTCTCCACTACTCAAGTTGTCATCCTTTTCACCAAAAGAAGGCTGTTATTAAAGGGCAATTAGTCAGAGCGGCCCGGATTGTCACTCTCAATGATGAGTTTAAAGAAGAATGTCTTTTTTAAAAAACTGCCTTTTTAAAGAGAGAGTACCCGGTTGAGCTCATTGACGAAATGATAGCCGAGGTTAAATCCAAGAGAGAAAATAATTATTTTAGGCCTTTATTGGCTATACAAACTCTAAGCCCAAACAGCTTAATTGACAACTTGGGTAGTGAAGATATAAATGGAGTTCAATTAAGTCATAATTCGGACTCTTTAAAAGATGTTCAATTTGGCCAATTGGCTGACTCTGGTCGTAACAACGAGTTAAATTCTGAAAATCCACTTAACATCTTTAAGATTGATAGAAATAGAGTCATTTCGTTTGCCACAACCTATGTTAAATTGAGTCCAGTATGTATCAACATACTAAATAAAAATTGGAATTTGTTTAAAACTAACATATCCCTAATAAATAAAATAGGATATAAACCTATAGTGACATTTAGGCGTAGTTTAAACTTGAAGGACTCTTTAAAATTTCAACCTGACTTGTTGAGGAAGTCAACTGGGATGTTTAAATGTGAATCTTGTAGTATGTGCAAACATGTACTTGTTAGTAATACATTTACATTGGGTAATGTTTCTTATAAATTATGTGATAAATATAATTGTAACTCAAAAGGTATCATCTATTTGGCCAAATGCTCTTTTTGTGCTGCCTTCTATGTGGGTAAAACTGAGCGTAGACTCAGAGATAGGATTTACGAACATATCTATGCTGTTACCCACAAGAAGGCTGACAATGCACTAGCCAAGCATATTATGTGTTTCCCCGACCATGTGTTTAAATTTTTGATCATAGATAGACTATACAATAACCCTAGAGGTGGTCCATATTCACTGAAACTTTTGGAGTTAGAACTGAAATGGCAAATTAAATTAAATGCCAGTAACTATCCAGGCCTTAACGAAGCTTTATCGATAGGTGTTTTATTAAAATTGAGAAGTTTGGTGAGGTAACTAATATTAATAATGTATTGAAGTAACCTAAACCAGTTCTTAGATTACCAATTTAAAAGTAACTGAATTAATATAATAAATAGATGTTTAGAATCAGGGAGCCAGTTCACCCATTTGAAGTGCCTTGAAAATACGACATAAATATTTAATTTTTTTCCTTTATTTTTATTTTAGTTTATTCATGAATTTAAATTTATATTATTAGTACTTTAATTAGTACATTTTTGAGATATTTTTCATTTGTTTTTTGTTATGTGTATAATTGAATTTATAATTGTATTAATTAGGTAACTGAAGTTTGACTAGGTTAAAATTGTTGGAAGTTTATTAAGGATTTTTATAGTGATCTATTTATTTAGTTTTAACAGTGCATCTTTTTTAGTATCATACCCTTTGTCTTTAAAAATTGTGGCTTTGGAAAGATTAATTAATTATTTAATTATTTAATTGATTAATTATGGCGCCTTTTTTCATATAAAATATGTTGAAACTATTCCTATTCTGTATTCTGATGAAGGCTATCTACTGTGTGCCGAAAAGCGCTTAAATTAAAAGTTCGTTTTGTTCGAGTGCAGACTGGACGTGGATTTTGTTTCTTAGTTTTGTATTCATGGGATAAGCCAAGCTGCAAGGTTTAGGGTTTGCAGCTGTGGATGCAAAATCTGTCCCTCCTGCTGAGACAGCAGGGAAGGTGTCTGATGTAGGTGCCAGGGTGGCACTGCTGTCAGACTGTACCAGACTATTATATTATATTATATAATATTATTATTATTATTATTATATATTATATTATTATATTATATTGTATCAGACTGTTAGACTGGGTACCAGTGCTGGCGTGGCCAGTCTGGTGCAATAAGGATTGCCTTTGGCCTGTCCTGTTTGATCTTGAGTAGTACTTTTGAGAGGAGGGGCAGAGGAGGAAAGGCATAAATTGAGAGGTTTTCCCATGTAAAGGATAGGGCGGCCACCTTCCAGGCTCTGCTGTGAGGGTTCCTGGTGCAAAATTTGTTCAATTGGTGGTTTTGGGGGGAGGCAAAAAGGTCCACTTCAGGAGTTCCCCACCTCTGGGTTAGAAGTTTGAATGAGTTGTGTGCCAGTTTCCACTCGTGAGGGTCAGGTAGATTTCTGCTTAAGTCATCTGCAGTGAAGTTTGCTTGCCTGGCAGGAATTGAGCTTGTAGGTGCACATGGATGCTCAAGGCTGTGTTCCACATAGCCATGGCTAACCTGCAGAGTGGGTAAGAATGAGTCCCACCTTGCTTGTTTATGTACCACATAAATGTGTTGTCGTCTGTCTTTATCAGGAGCTGTCCTGGAAGGATAAGGTATTTGAAGACTGTCAGAGCATTCTGTACAGCTAGCATCTCTTTTTGATTGATATGCAGGGGAATTTGTTCTAGGCTCCATTTGCCTTGAATGCATTTGCCTGCCTTGTGAGCCCCCCATGCATAGTCTGATGCGTCTGTTGTCAGGGTTTGGGCGGCAAGGGGTTGAGTGAAAGGAAGTCCCTTGTTGTAGTTGCATGCTTCTGCTCACCAAAGGAACTCTGCCCTTAGACAAGCTATGATGGGAATTAATGTTTCCAGGTCCTGAGAATGTTGACAGCAGATACTTTTTAAGTACCATTGAAGTTTCCTCATATGCAGTCTTGCATATGGAATTAGCAGAATGCATGAAGCCATGAATCCTAGGGCTTGCAGTATTTTCCTTGCAGATAGCTGGGTTTTGTTGGCCATTAGTTTGAAATAGTTTGTCAGATGGACCTGCTTTTCTGGAGTGAGGAATGCCATCTGAGAAGTTGTGTTCAAGCTTGCTCCAAGGAATACAATTTGTTGACTGGGCACCAGTTGTGATTTCTTTTCATTGATGGTGATTCCCAGTGAAGTTAGAAGTCTTTTTACAAATGCCAGGTGCTGAAGTAGCAATTCCTGACTGTCCGCCTGAATCAGGCAATCGTCCAAGTATGGGTATATTTGAATATTGCTCTGCCTGCAGTATGCAATGGCTGGAGCCAGGCATCTTGTGAATACTCTGGGCGCAGTAGATAAGCCAAAGGGAAGTGCAGAGAACTGATAGTGCATAGAGCCTGCCCTGAAATGAAGATATTTCCTGCAAGACTCCCTTATGGGGAAGTGCAGATAAGCTTCTTTTAAGTCTAGGGTGACTAACCAGGCATCCTTGGCTAGCATAGAAAGAAGCTGTTGCAGTGTAAGCATTTTGAATTTTGGGACCACCGGAAAGGTGTTGAGAATTGATAGAGCCAGGATAGGGCACCAAGAGCTCTTTTTTCTGGGGACCAGGAACAGTCTGGAGTAGGAACCCTGTCCCCTTTGTTCTACTTAAACAGGTTGAATAGCCCTGATATGGAGAAGGGAAAGTACTTGCTTTCCAGCCTCTGCCCACTGGTTTAGAGGAAGGTCTGGCAACCCGCTTGGTGTTAGCAGTGAGTGGAAGTAGAATCTGTATCTCTGGGATACAATGTTTAGAACCCATTTGTCCTGAGTAATGGACATCCAGTTTTTTGCATGAAGGGTGAGTTTTTCACCTAGGGGCACAAGTACTTGGGCACGGCTGGGAAAGATAATTGGAAAGTCATTATGAACTTTTTCCATAAGGGGGTGGCTTACCACTCCCTGGTTTTGAGATGGAAACACTCCATTGTTTAGATCTCTGCATACCCTGAGACTGTAGTCTTGGGTGGTCTGTTTCCCCTGGGTTTGGACTGAAAAGGCCTGGGAGGGACTGGAAAGGACCAGTTTTTTGAAGGCCAATGCCTACTGAATCAAGGTGGCTGCACCTGTAAGAAATCTTTGTTTGCATAGATTTAGCTTTTTCTTCCATCTTTTTAAGAACAACTTCTGCTTTTATGCCAAGCAAATGCTCCTGATTTAATGGAGCATCTAGTAATTTTGCTTTGACATGGTCAGGCACGATTTGTTCTTTTAGCCAAGCATGCCTTCTCAGTACAGACCCAGTGACAGCAGCCCTGCAAGATGCTTCTAAGGCATCAAACCCACATTGCAAAGTATGTTTACTAACTTGGTTTGCAGAATGCATTAACTCTTGTAAATCTTTATTTTCTGCACAATCTGGAAGTAACACCATTTTTTGTTTAATTAGTTCCATAATATGTTGCTCTCTTCAACATGTGAAACTGTCAATTCAAAGCCCTGATGGCAAGAGTTGCAGAGGTATATACCTTCTTACCCCATCTGTCTAAAGCTCTAAAATCCCTGTCTGAAGGGGTAGGGTTTTTAGCTGTAGTAGCCTTAATGCCTTTAGGTCCCTGGGAAATGGTCTCTGGATATGCAGTAGGATTCTTAAAGAGAAATTTGTGAGAATCAGGTACTCTGTAGTACTTGTCAAGTTTTCTAGAAGCTGGTGGTAAGGTGTCAGGAGTAAGACTGGACTCCAAGAAGACATCGTCTACAATATCCAGGACAGGGGGTATAGCTAGAGGCCCATGCTGAGGCAAATCTAAAAATTACCCGAGTCTCTTTTTGGACCAAGGATATTTCTGGCATTCCCAATGGAATTGCTCTTGTAAGGTATGCAAGGTTTCACCAAAAGAGAAATCCTCTGGAGGGGAGGCAAAGGGAATGGATTCCTCTGCATCCGAATCCTCATAGATAGATAACGGTATGTCCTGGTAATCAGAAGGGTCAGAGTCATCAGAGTCCTGGTCTGTAGAATCAGAAGAAAATTCAATTCTTTGTCTTTTGTCAGGGGAAGGCTGGCTTTCCCTAATTAGAGTAATAAGGTCTTCAGCCATTCTAAGCATTTGTTTTTGTGTCACGGGAGGATGAGCATGCACTTTGAATGTCAGTTTTCTAGTCGTAGTGCGAACTCTGGGCCTGAGAAACTTGGTAGTTTTAGTAGGAAATGAAGTTGTCAGTTTAATATGAATATCGGTAGGTCAGAATGTATCCTCAGAAGCCAGTGCCTGCACAGCCGCTCCAGACCCATCCAAGGTAGAGACATCCGCAGGTTCCATAGTCGAAGACGCATCTCGCAGCATACCGGACTCAGAATGGGTCTCAGCAGAGGCCTACAAATCTGTAGAAGTGGGCATCAGCGGTTGGAAAGCACCTCACTGAGTACCGGCGTATTGGCAACAAGCTTAACGGAAGCGTCGTCGGCAGTCTTTGACCTATGCGATCTGTCTCTGTCTTTGTGCTTTTTCAGAAGATCGGTAGTCAGATGGGCTTACTGAAGCTATTTTGGAATATGGAGAATGAGAGCGAAAGAATTTACCTACAAAAATAGCCCGACGATGAATGATTCAGGTGTTAAGGCATAAAACCGACAGCTAGGGATGTCATAGTCTGGGCCTAAACAGGTGACGCAGTTAGAATAAAAATCTCTGTGAGGTATTTGCTTTCCACAGGCAAGACAATTGTTAATTTTTTCTGACATCGGTTAGAGCAAGAAAAAAGAATTCCCCAACGGGGTACTTAGCTTTAGTAGACTTCAGGTCTGAAACTCGAAAAAACTAAAATTTCAGGTAGTAGCCGACCGGCACTTGCGAACTGCTTCTGCTTCGGGCTTCTTCTCGGCAAGAAAGACTGATGTAAAGGCATCGACTGCATGTTTTATACCCCTGATGTCATGGAAGAGGCGACAGCATCAGATGCTGAAATCCCAAGATTCTGGTATTCAGGCTGACTGAGGGCTACCTGCAGGCAGATAACAGTGAAACAGGAAGAACATCAGCTACTGTCATCCCTTTGCACAAAGGGGGTGCATCCACAGACCCTGGGAACTAAAGGCTGGTCAAGTTAATGGACCTAATATCTGCAAGGCCATGGAATGAATCATCATAGACCTTATTAACAAAGATTTGGAAATTTCCAAATGCTCAACCCCACCCAATTTGGCTTTGTCAAGGGGAGGTCATGCCTGTTAAACTTAATGGACTTCTTTGAGACAGTCAACAAAGCCCTAAACAAGGGCAAAGCTGTGCATATTTCTACCTATTCTTAGCCAAGGCCTTTGACACAATCCCCCACTCAGGCATCATTGATAAACTCAGCCAGCTGGATACCAACCCATACATTGTCAGGTGACTTGCAAACTGGCTCACTGACAGAACTCATACAGTCAAAATAGGGGACTCCACCTCCTCCAGTATACCCATAACTAGTGGTGTTCCACAAGGATCAGTTCTGGGACCCTTACTGTTTGGAATCTACTTCTCTGAAGTACAAGCCAAAACTAATGGGATGTGGCTGACAAAGTTTCCTGATGACTGCAAACTGGGAGCAATCATTGAAACCTCTAGCGATGTCAACATCCTCCAAGAAGGTCTTATGCTGACTAATGACTGGTGCCAAAGTCATGGCCTTAAACTTATTGCAAAAAATGCATTATCACCCCTTCAACAAGGGTGATGTTCCTGTAAACTACTACATCAATAGCAATATCCTAAGCACACAGTCAGTGGTGAGTAATCTGGGCACATAGGTCGACAGCAAACTTTACTTTGATCACCATAACTCCATGGTAAGAAGGGCATTTTATATTGCTCATCTCATAAGTAATGGAATTCCCTCCGAAAAAGATAGGTTATAACCCCCCTGTACTCTTCCCTCATCAGGCCAATAATAAAGTACAATGCTCCCTTTGGTGTGCTCATTTCTAAGCACCTACAGCAAATGGAGAGACCAAAAAGCTTCCTTACAAAGAAAATTCAGGATCATCAAGATCTGTCATGTCTGATGACAGCTTGAAATCATTGTCACTTTACTCTGTGTCATACAGATTACTCAGAGGTGACCTGTGCCTTGTATATAGAGCACTCTCTGACCCAGCTGTAATGGAAATGCTGCACATTTTCAAGTCAAATGGCACACGGGTCACTCGCTCAAAGGACATTAACCTGGTATCCTGGTATATGACATCAACAGAACTTACTGGAGAGAAAGATTTGTCTCACAGATGTTGCCTCACCTTTGGGACAAGCTTCCTATTCATGTTAAACAAATCCTTCATTGGCCCTATTTAAGTGTAATTTGGACGATTGGATGGGTAACTGGAAATTCACCCCAAGGGTTCCACCTGTGTCCCTCTTGGACAGGGGCAATACATGCTGATCTTAGTGTCTGCTTGAACTAGACACACTTGGGAACATGGGTTGAACTTGGCTAGGGTTGTAAAGGCCCTGGGGCCATTAGCCTAGTAACCTCCTATGATATCTTCTCTTCAGCTGTATTCTATGTCATCTATTGCTCTTTCATATGAGAACTCACTGGCATATCACTCCACAACATTGACTGCATCAGAGTTGCCACCATTTCCTGCTCCTTTCCTTGCTACACAACTCCAACTGAAATTTTGTCCTGATTACTACTGAAGACTCCAGAGTATCTTCACGTGGCAACTCATCAGATGCTTCCCATTCCACCTGTTTCTCCTTAATCTAGGGACTCATTGTTCCATCATAGTGTGAGAGCAAACAAAGGAGGGTAGTAATGCTGGAATTGAATTCATCCTCAAGTCTTGGTGAGTACCTTTAAGAGGTGGACCCTGTTTTTCACAAACTCTTATCAAGATGACATTGATATATAGACTGTATTTTATATAGCATATATCATGGATAGAAGTAGGTTAAAAAATAAGAGACAGATAACTGGATGCACAAGACCCAGGATAAAAAAGTGCCCAATCCTGGTAGGCGCAGTGGTGGCAGGACTGGAAAAATGACAGTGTTGAATCTTCAGGACACGAAAACATTCCTACAATGGAACTAGGCCAGGCCCAGAGTTCAGATGGCACCCCCCTGTTTTAAAAGATAGTAGTAGTCCACAAAAATCACAAAAACAGGTAGGCAAAAAAGAGCCATAAAGACAATAGAGTGAACTACTGAGGATAAGTAAGGAGGAGCAGGAGACATCTGAAGAAGAAATATGGACATGGGAAAGAAAAATAGGTTTAATATGGTGCAATATTTATGCAAAGGAAAAAGAAAAACTAATCAATACAAAAACAGCAGCACCAAAGATATTTGAGGAGAAATACAGGCAAAGGCATCTGGATATGGAAAATTTTACAATACAAAAAATAAGAAAACAAAGATGAAAGCAGAAAAGAGGATTGGTAATGGATATATTAAAGAAATAGAAACTGAGGTTATATACTACCTGCGAAGTGAAGGATTTAGTGTAGAAAATCCAACTCTGGTAACATCACAGCAAGATAGAGCAAAGGACCCCCAAATTAAGGAAAAACCAGTGAAGCAGGAAACATCTGATCAGTTACCATATGAAGATACTTTGGAGCCTTCCACGGGAAACCAGTATAAAAGTTTAATTGGAGTTGCACAGCATGAGAAAGAACAGGAAACTGTGGCAACTCTGACACAGTCAATGTTGTGGGGTGAGTTCCCATATGAAAGAGCAATAGATGACACAAGGATGAAATTGAAATGTGGCACAGGAAGATATTCTGGAATTTTCATAGAATGCCCACAGGAAAATGGAGAACAAAGAATGTTTCCTCAGTTTAGAAGAAAATTATCTAAGAGAAGAGTTGCTTGATTTAATCAATATGGACAGATATATCAAGATCAATGCAAGAAAGAGACTACAGAAAGTCAATAAACCCCAAAAAGTTAGATGTTTGATAAAACAAATGAACACAGTAATTAGGAGTGTTCATAGAGATTCTTGCGATATAACAGAAGTAAATAGCATATATTCATACGAACTCCAGCCAATACCAGTATCGAGAAAAAAACACAAAAAAACAAGAAATACTGGACCCAAATGGGAAAACAACCATAGGCTTCAGTCAAATTAGTGTACCAAACTGTTATTACATGCTTTCATCCTCAGACTTCATCAGAATAATGTTCACTAAACAAAATCATCTTTTATAACAAGCCCTACCCAATAAGACACTTCTTTCATTCAATTATCTAATTAAGAATTAAAATTTAGAAAACCTCTCATAAAAATACATTCATGAAAATACAAGTAAAAAATTCGTTAACATTTATTTAAATACAACATATATTCCTTAAAAAACATTTTATATTTATCATGTCGTTAAGCCCTGTTTTTTTATCAGCTTTTAACTTTATTTGCCAAAAGGTTTCTCTCTGTTCTAAATAATTCTTAAAGTCTCCTCCCCTTAAATCTAACATTCCCTGTTCAAGAATGAAAAAAAAATTATATATAATATATGAATGTAAATGTGTGTGTGTATATATATATATATATATATATATATATATATATATATATATATATATATTTACACACACATATATATTTATAATTTACACACACACACACATATATATATATATATATATATATATATATATATAAATGTAATTTTAGGAGTGTTTTTTTATTTGAATTTTAATTGGATAATTGAATGAATGGTGTCTTATTGGGTAGGTGCTTGTTACAAAAGATGATTTTGTTTAGTGAACATTATTCTGATGAAGTCTGAGGACAAAAGTGTGTAGATAAAGGTTTGGTATGCTAACTTGACTGAAGCTGTGGTTGTTTTGCCATTTGGGTCCAGTATTTCTTGTTTTTTTTTTTTTTTTTAAATAGCATATATTACTGTGCAGCTAAATTAATAACAGATAAAGCCTTACCACAAAAACATTGAACAGTAAGGGAAAGAAAGGGGACAAATCAAATGCCATTATGGAAGTACTGAATAGAGAAAAGTATAAAGCAATTAAGATAAGAAGTGTCATTGTTAGAAGAGTGTAGAAGAAGAAACAGATCAATAAAAATACTTGGAAAAATAGATATAATAAAAGCTATGCGCAGTATCAGAACAGATCAGGATCTATAGTGCACCATCACAAATAAGAAACTAAAAATGTCAGCACAGGCAGAAAAAAACTTAGAAGATATGCAGATAAATATAAAGGAAAAGTACAAAAATAAGCAATTTATTGATGACCCAAAAAACATTTTAGAGAATTGGGAAACAAGGCAAAAGGAATTGAAACACCACCAAAAAAGAAACAGATACATTTTGGAGAAATATTTATGAAGATCCTGTGGAACATAACGATGCTAAATGGATAGAAGTAGTAAAAGAAATAAGAAGTTGTTCAAATGTACAGGATATGCAATGGGATGAAGTAATGACCAGAGAAAGATTAAGAAAAGCTCCTAATTGGAAACCCCAGGCCCAGATGCATTACCTAACCTCCGGCTAAAAGTATTAACATTTTTACATGAAGATTTAGCTATGAGTAAGAACTATTTATATGCATGTCCTGAACAGACACCAACCTGGTTAACAACAGGTAAAACAATACTCTTACTTAAAAGTGAACCTGCAAGCTATCCTAAAAACTGTAGACTAATAACTTGCCTTCCAACACCTTATAAACTATGCACTGAAATTGATGCTGACAGAGTTTATAGTCATTTAAAAGAAAACTCAGTCATGGCAATAGAACAAACGGGTAACAAAAGAAAGTCATATGGAACAACAGATCATTTGTTGTTAAAGTCATAATGGAGAACTGTAAAAAGGGTAATAATTTAAGTATGGCATGGATGGACTATAAAAAACATTTGACAGTATCCCACATTCATGGATAAAAGAGTGCTTAAAAATGTACAAGATGCAGTCTATACTAATAGATTACATTACAGTGACCATGAAATAGTGGCAAACCACTTTACAGTTAAGCCATGATAAAGGACAAATTATTATTCCTGGGTAACTCTATCACTGCTGCTCTTTTGTCTTGCCAGTAACCCATTAAGCTGTATACATAACAGATCAGGTCATAGCTAAAGTTTGGCTCCCAGAAAATAGAGCCGGATCAAGGTCAAATGAGGCCCTAGGCAAGGTAATGGATCCTCTCCCCTCTCCCCCAGCAGCCATTACAGTATCCCATTACTTGGCTATTTCTCCCCAGTTACCATAAACACTGTTCAAATCTCTCAGTGTGCATACCATTTTCTGCTTTACCTCTACAATTATTACAGCTATTTGGATTTAATTTAAAACTTTTATTTCAAATTATTTCAAATTTTATAGCACAAACACTGATAGACATTTGCTAAACAAACATATACAGTCTCACAATGAAACCAGACTTAAAATTAAAACTTCTCTGCCCTTGAAACTCACATTTACTGAAACAGCATTGAAACCCACATTCAAAGAAAATGCATCTGGCCAGTGGTGGATTAAGTTTACACTTGTTCTGTTTTCAAATCATATGCCCCTTGCATGCATTTTGCAAGAGTTCTTTGATTTGCCTTCATGGTTATATTAAATTACATCAATACAGCACCACTTGTTAGAGCATGTTTTAAATTTATAGTTTTGAACATTTTTCCAGTAAGAAATGAAACAAAACATATGAACCAGTAATGACAAAACTGCCCAGTTCAGAACATTTCATCATAAAAGGCCACTGAAACTTCTGTCATTACAATCCACCAGTATTATTCAATATGCACAATCTCTGCAGAAGTAAAAGTCATCTGAATTAATTCCATATTAAAGGGATCTGTAGCTAATGAAGAGTTTGCTGCTAGCAAGCAACTTTATATTTCAGTGGTTCATATACAAATTCAGTTCCTGCTGCCCTTGAAGAATAAACTATGTTACATTAAAAAAAAAATGGTAAGCTGGTAATACTGCAATAGGGAATGGATGGCAAACTGAAAACAGGTTCATAGTTACTAGGCATCTCATCCAGAGGAGGACATACTCAGGACTGCAGCACCTCACTCTCGCTTAAAATACAACACAGTATCAGCAATCCATTATATGCTGTGGGAGTAGAACCCACAACCTTCTGCATCAAAAGCAAGCATGATACCTGTTGTGCTACTAACAATGATATTAAATTCTATACTACAATAGTGATACCATTTGCTAAACAAAATAGTTGTATATTGTAAACAAACTTTGCATGAGCAGCAATAAACTTATCTTCCATTGAAGCTCACAATTCTTTGAAAATGTACTTGAAACTCAATTCCTTGAAAAATGCACCTAAAACTCAGTTCCCTGAAAAATGCAGCTTGGTAGAGGATTCAGGCTCGTTTCCTGTAACTAGGATACAAGGTTTTAGTCTAAGCAAATTACTAACCATCTGCTACCCCTACCTAGGGCATTTCAATCTCACACACAGACACCTCAACCTCTTAATGCAAGAAATCTGGACGAAGCCTAAAATAAATAAGGACAAATTATATATATATTGCTCTCATAAACTTAGAAAATTGCTAGAACAACAAGATTTGTGTTAGTATGCATTTTTCTAAAGGATATACAGTCTGACACTCAAATGTCTGCTCTGTCATTATTTAGTAACATCAGTCCTTTTTATGAGGAAAGACCAATCATATGGGGCCAAAGAGGAGTTTCCAAGATGGCTGCACATTGAGTAACAGCTTAATTCTAGCTCTCCCAGTACTGAAAACAGAAACGTAGCAGACACAGCCAGTGGACCTAGATTCCTGGGTAAATTTTAGTAACTGGCTAGTAAATACACAGAGTGGGTGGGAGAAAAAAAGAAATACAGAGGACCTGAAGGAAAATGAGCTACAAAAGGTGACAAAAAACACTGACTGGGAAAAGTATTGTAGCTGTTCAGCAAAAAGTAGTGCAAGCTCCAGACATGGTTTCCAGTAATACAGACCTGACCAAAATAAAACACTCATGGAGTACATCATCTCAAACAATAAAAAGCTGGAAAAATGGAAGAAGCTTTAAACAGATATTCAGATAAGGTGATAAAACTACAAAACTCAGACGCTGACATAAAGAAAAGGTTGCCTAAATATGAGACTGCACAATAAGAGATGCTTCAAAAAATAATAGTAGAGGACAGAGCACATAGGGAAAACCTGAGATTTTATGCTGTACCTGAGAAGCTGGAAGGAACAAGACAGTATTATTTCTGTGAAAGCACAAATAAGCATCTGGACTGGTGTTTCATAACAGGAATTATTAACTGAAAGGGCACATTGCATTAATGCTCCAAACCTGGCTATGAGAAGACAACCTAGACCTTTCATATTAAAGATCCAATCTTACCAGCAGGACTTGGACATTCTGCTGGTATTCCTAGCCTGTTTTTGGATTTGGTTGTATTTGTTTTTAGTGCCTTCCTGGTACACTTCTTGGTTACTGGTTTTACCAGCAGGAGTTGTTGATTCTGACCAAACTGTGGCAGAAGGACAAAATACTAAAAGTAGAGACAGCAGAGTGTTTGTGGATGTGGAGAATGACTACTGAACTGCTGTACCCAGCTATCTTCAAAATATTTTTCCCTGGAGTAACAATATAATTTGTTGATTAAGTACATGCTAAGGAAGAAATACAAACATTTGTATTACAAAAAGTGAGCTGTGAAACAGAAGATGATTCTGCTTCTTGTTCTTCTGATAATAAATGCCACAGAGAGACTGTGCCAGTGTTTCAACAGAAAATGTTTGAAAGAGGGGAAAAACACAAGAGTTGACTAGAAGAATCAAGAGCATGCTGTAAATGAAGCAGAGACAGGGTTTAGGAGAAGTAGATGAATAGAAATATAACAAGAAAATGTGGAAATATTGGACATTGTTAAACTTGTACGGGACTCTGAAGCATATGCTCTGCCTCATGTCATTAACATTTACAGAATAAAATCAGTAACTTGGAAACTGATAAATGTGGGATTACAAAGTAATGACTATATTGGTGAAACATGACATAAGAAAATATGGAAATATTGGACTTTTCTGGGACTTTGTTAAACTTGTAGGGGACTCTAAAGCATATGCCCTACTGCACCTAATTAATATTCAGAAAAATACTCAAGGGAGGGGCGGGAAGTTTACTTAAGTAAAACACATTTTTTCTTAAAAGTGGTATTTAAATAGTGCATGATTTTCTTTGCATGCTATAAAGTTTTTTTCAGTTATTTTTAAGTGTTATGGGGATATTAATGTAAATAGGATGTCCTTTTTTTTTTTTTTGTTTCTTTCTCCCTGTTCAGTTTTAAGAAATGTAGGTACTGCAATGTAAAAAAAAAAAAAAAAAAAAGATTTTGTTAAAACAGCATGACAAAAGAAAAATGAGTGTGCTTTTTCCTCGCAGTTGCATAGAGAAATGGCTGGGTTAAGGCCATTAGCTTAATCTACTAACAAGTTTTAAGAGAACACAAGTAAATGAAGTTCTCATGTCTCTAGCAGACAATCTGATAAAGAGAAATGGCTTGAAGAAAATGTTTTCTGAAAGCATTCAAGTATTTTCCCAGACTTAGTATTTCTGCGTCGGTTGCTGTCACTTCAGGACTGACGTCAGGTCATCAGGGGTATAAAAACAGGCAGCTGACACCATTACATCAGTTTTTCTTGCCCCAAATGTCAGGAGCCCCCCAAATAGGGAGCTAAGTTAAGGTGAGAAAAACACCACAGTAAAAAGTAATTACCAACAGCCCTGTAAGGGTGAGTAATAGACAAGAGGGCTGGAGGGTGGGAAACCAGGACTGCAACAGTGAATACACTTGAACATCTACATTTATGGTAAGTGTACACAACTGTACTATGTTCTTTGTGTTTCACTGTTGCAGTCATCACACTTGGGTTGATTCCCAAAGATGAAAAATGGGTGGAGACAGTCAAGAAGAGTTGGAGCTGGCTAGTATGCCCTGCAGGACTGCTGTTGCAAAACCCACCCTGGATATGGAAAAGATAGGCAGGTGGTAATGATTGGTGAAGGTGTGAACAGAACTCCACGTAGCAGCTTCCAGAATGTCCCAGGTAGGGACTCCCCTAAGGAATCCTGTAGAGGTAGAAGCTACCCTAATGGAATGCATTCTGACCCCCTGAGGGGTTGGTTTCCCATGATGTTTGTAGCAGAAATGGATACAGTGTGCTATCCATTTGGAAATTATTTTGAAATGGCCTTGCCCTCTGCCCCTGGTGCAAAACTGACTAGTAACTGGTCAGATTTCCTGAAGGGTTTAGTCCTATCAAGGTAGAATCTGAGCTGTTTCTGCATGTCTAAGGAGTGCAGGATCCTTTCCCCTTTATTTTGAGGATTTGGGAAGAAGGCTGGTAAATGGATAGATTGGTTGAGAGCAACACTGGACACCACTTTAGGCATAAAGGAAGGGTTAGTCCTGAGGGAGACCCTGTCAGCATGAAAAACAATGAAAGGTTCCACAGCCATATGTGCTTGTAGCTCAGACACTCTTCTAGCTGAACTGATGGTCAAAAGCAAGGCTGTTTTCCAAGAGAGGAATTTTAACTCTGCTGACACTGCAGGCTCAAAGGGGGGTAAGCATGAGCTTTTCCAGTACAAAGTTAAGGTCCCAAGCAGGGGTGGGGGGCTCTCCTTGGTGGCCTTAAGTTGTTTGCCCCTCTGAGGAACTCTTTGATGAGAGGGTGAGAGAAGAGAGGTGGCTCAGTGTTGTAATGAGCCAAGATGGCAGAGGCATGGATCTTAATGGAAGAGTAGATCTGCTAGGTAATCCAGGATTAGAGGTAAGGAGGACAGTGCTGTGTCCTCTCCTTTAGATTGACTCCAGGAACAATATATTTTGTACTTAGCATAGGATTTCCTTGTACTGGGACTTCTGGCTTCAAGAATGATGTCCAGCACCTGCTTGCTTAGGCTGGTCACTGGGGGAGAAGTCAAGGAATAAGCCTGGCTGCATGATTCAGGGTTTGCAGTTGCGGATACAAGATCTGTCCCTCCTGCTGAGTGAGGAAGGTTGGGATCTGAGGTAGGTGCTATGGTGGCACCAGTGACAGGCTGCACAGTGGGTACCAGTGCTGGCATGGCCAGTCCAGGGTAATCAGGATTGCCCTTGGTCTGTCCTGTCTTATCTTGAGTAATTTTCTTGAGAGAATAGGCAGACAGGGAAATGCATAGATTGAGAGGTTGACCCACTGGAAGGCTAGGGCATCCACTTTCCAGACCCTGCTGTGAGGTGTCCTGATGCAGAATTTGTTGAGCTGGTGATTGTGGGGGAAGGCAAAAAGGTCCACCTCCGGGGTCCCCCATTTCTGGGTTAGAAGTCTGAAAGTGCTGGGGTCTAATTGCCACTCATGTGAGTCTAGGAGATTTCTGCTTAAGTTGTCTGCCACGAGAGTTTTTTTGCCTGGCAAGAATTGAGCTTGCATATCCAAGGCCATGGCAATCCTGCAGAGTGGGTTCCCCCTGCTTGTTGATGTGCCACATAACTGTGGTGTTGTCTGTTGTTATTAGCATGGGTCCTGGTGAGAGTAGGGATCTGAAAGCTGTCAGAGCATGCTGAACAGCTAGCATCTCTTTTTGGTTGATGTGCAGTTGAATTTGACTTGGGCTCCAGTGGCCCTGAATGCACTTCTCATCCAGATGTGCTCCCCCTAGGCATAGTCTAATGCATCTGTGGTTAGGGTCTGGGCAGGATGGGGTTGAGAAAAGGGAAGGCCCTTGTTGTGGTTGCATGCTGCTGCCCACCAAAAAAACTCTGTCCTTAGACAAGGTACGATAGGTATGACAGTTTCCAGGTCTAGGTCCAGGATGAAATGAATGTTGGCACCAAAGACTTTTTAAGAACCATTGAAGTTTCCTCATATGCAGTCTGGCATATGGAATTAGTAGAATGCAAGAGGCCATGAACCCTAGTGCCTGTAGGATTTTCATTGCAGATAGCTGGGTTCTGGTGGCCATTTGAGCCCTGTTAGGCTTGTTTTTCTGGAGTAAGGAATGCCATCTTGGGTACTTTGTCCAAGCTTGCTCCCAGGAATACAATCTTTTGACTGGGGACTAGTTTTGATTTCTTTTCATTGATAGTCTACCCCAGGGAGGTTAGAAGGTTCTTTACAAATGTTATGTGCTGGAACAGCTTTTCCTGACTGCCTGAATCAGGCAATCATCCAAGTAAGGGTAAATTTGATTTTTTCTCTGTCTGCAATAGGCAATGGCTGGAGACAGGCATTCTGTGAAGACTCTGGTAGCAGTGGATAAGCCAAAAGGAAGTGCAGAGAACTGATAATGCATAGATCCTGCACTGAAACATAGATATTTCCTGCATGAGTCCCTGATAGAGATGTGCAGATAGGCTTCTTTTAGGTCTAGGATGGCTAACCAGGCATCTTTCGACAGCATAGGAAGAAGCTGCTGAAGGATGGGCATTCTGAATTTTGGCATCACCAGGAAGGTGTTTAGAATGGAAAGATCTAGGATTTGGTGCCAAGTGCCCTCTTTTCTGGGTATCAGGAAAAGTCTGGAACAAAATCCTTGATCGATCTGTTTTGCAGTAACAGATTGAATTGCCCTTATGGAGAGCAGGGATTGAACTTGGTTTTGTGCCTCTGCCCAATGGGGTGGAGGAAGGTCTGGGAACCCTTTTGGGGTTGGCAGTGAGTGGAAGCAAAATGTGTACCTCTGGGATACAATGTTGAGGACCCATCGGTCTTTGGTGATGCAGGTCCAGTTTTTTGCATGACGTGCAAATTTTCCTCCTAGGGGCATGAGCAATTGGGCAGCGGTGAGGAGTGGAGTTGAGAAGTCATTGTGAATTCTTTCTGTAAGGGGGTGGCTTAGCACTCCCTGTTTTAGAAGTGGAGGCACTCCATTGCTTAAATCTCTGCATAACCTGAGACTGTAATCTGGGGGGGGTCTGTTTCCCCTGGGTTTAGTTTGAGATGGCCTTGAGGAGGCTGGAAAGGACCAATGTTTCAAGGGGTAATGCCTACTGAATCTTGGAGGCTGCACTTGCAAAAAAATCTTTGACTGTCTGCATAGACTTAGCTTTTTCTTCTATCTTTTTTAGAACCTCTTCTGCTTTGGTGCCAGACAGATTGTCCTTGTTCAAAGGAGCGTCTAGTAATTTTGATTTAACATGATCTGGCAAAGTCGGCTCCTTAAGGCAAGCATGCCTTCTCAGTACAGAACCAGTGAATGCTGCCCTGCAAGATGCTTCTAGAGCATCAAAGCCACATTGCAAGGTATGCTTGGTGACTTGGCTTGCAGAATGCATAAGCTCCTGTAATTCTTTATTTTCTGCACAGTCTGTAAAGGTAGATAATTTTTGCTCAGTAAGTTCCATAATATGTTGCTAGTATTTCAGCATGTGAAACTGGCAATTCAATGCCCTAATTTTCGAGAGTTGCAGAGGTGTATACTTTTTTACAATATCTGTCTAAAGCTTGGGAATCCCTGTCTGAAGGGGTGGGATTCTTAGCTGTAGTTGCTTTTATACCTTTAGGGCCCTTGGAAATGACCTCTGGGTCAGCAGTAGGATTTTTGAAAATAAATTTATGAGACTCAGGGACTCTGTAGTACCTGTCTGGTTTCCTTGGAGCAGGGGGTAAAGTATCAGGAGTTAGACTGGATTACATAAAGACAACATCCAGAATAGGAGGGATAGCTAAAGGTCTATGTTGTGGCAAATCTAAAAATTCTCTGAGTCTCTTTTTGGACTGAGGATAATCCTGGCATTCCCAGTGGAAATGGTCTTAATGTAGGGTTTCACCAAAAGAAAAATCCTCTGGAGGGGAAGCAGAGAGAATGGAGTCCTCTGCATCTGAATCCTCATAAGCAGATAAAGGCATGTCTTCATATTCAGAAACCTTAGAGTCGTCGGACTCTTGGTCAGTTAAAGCTGTTGGGGACAGGTCTCTTTCTCTTAGCAGGGGAAGGTTGGCTTCCCCTAATCAGTATAATCAGGTCTTCTGCCATTTTAAGCATTTGATGTGTGGCAAGGAAGCAGGTGCTTGAGTTTGGGTCTTTTTTTTTAGGCGTAACTCATACTCTTGGCCTTAGAAACTCCGTAGTTTTAGACAGAACTGAAGACGTGAAAGAAGTCATCAGTTTGTGTCGAATATCGGTAATGCAAAGAACATCCTCAGAAGCCGGTGCCTGCACAGCAGCTCTGGACCCATCCAAGGTAGAGACATCTGCAGGTTCCATAGTCAAAGAAGAGTCTCACCGCATAAAGGACTCCGAACGGTTCTCAGTAGCGGCCTGAGAATCCCTCAAAGCAGGCTTCAGGGGCTGCAAAAGCACCTCACTGAGTACCAGCAAACTGCCGACTAGCTTAACAGAAGTGTCGGCAGTTTTGGACATGTGCAGTCTGTCTCTGTCTTTATCCTTATGTTTTTTCGGAAGATTGGTAGTCAGATGGCTTACTGAAGCTATTTCGGAATATGGAGATAGAGAGCGAAAGTATTTAGTGACAATAAGGGCCAGATGACGAATAGTTCAGGCATTGAACAATGCACAAAACTGACAGCGAGGTACGTCGTAGTCTGGGTCTAAACAGGTGATGCAGTAAGAATGGAAATCTTGGTGTGGTATTTGCTTTCCACAGGCGAGACAATTGTTAACTTTTTCTGACATCGGTTAAAGCAAGAAAAAAGGATGCCCAATGGGGTACTTAGCTTTAGAAGACTTCAGGATGATTCAATTCAGAAACAAAAACTCAGGTAGCGGCCGACCAACACTCGTGTGAACTGCTTCTGCTTCGGGCTCCTCGGCAAGAAAGACTGATGTAATGGCATTGGCTGCCTGTTTTTATACCCCTGACGTCAGTCCTGAAACAACAGCAATCAATGCAGAAATACTCTGGTATTCGGGCCCACTGAGGGCTACCTGTAGGCCAATAACCCGTGTGATAACTGCAACAGTGAAACATGAAGAGCATCCACAGGTTATACCATGACCTTATAATGGATAACCTTTCTTTTAGATTAGCTTGAGCCTGTGTGTGCGGCTGTCAGCTTAGAACATCTGTTCATATAAGGAGGGTAAAACTTCAGTACTTGAAGATGTACATAGTTTTGTGGGTTATTACATTAATACATTTTGGGGGGCTAGTGTGTGTGTGTGTGTGTGTGTGTGTGTGTGCGCGTGTATTTTTGTTTGAGGGTTT
Source organism: Protopterus annectens (assembly GCF_019279795.1). NCBI lineage: Eukaryota > Metazoa > Chordata > Ceratodontiformes > Protopteridae > Protopterus > Protopterus annectens. The sequence continues at coordinate 234,366,800 of NC_056747.1, read as the reverse complement.
TCAATAAAACAAAAAGTTCTGTAAGATGTGACATAGGCTCAATTGGAGATGACAAAAAACAACTGTATAAAAAGATTAATCTACCAAACAGTACGTGCATATAACATAAAAGCTGAAACTAGACATTTAATAAAAAAGTTATTATACATAAAAGGTGGGAATAATCATCTCTGAAGAATATGATGCTTTCAATAATATCTTTAAATGTTAATGGTGTCACAGACAAATACAAAAGTAGTGAATATTAAAAATGTAGAGTGCAAATAGCTATGCTACAACAGACACACTTGGAAAGAACTGAACATGTGAATTTGATAAAGAAAGGTTTTCAGGATGCTTATTCAGTGGAATACCTTGGGTAAAGGAAGAGAGTAGTACTTATATTAATTGCAAGAGGAGCTCCAATAGTAATAGAAGAGGATATAAAAGACAATAATGGTAGATTTGTAGTAGCAAGGGGTTACTGGGGTAAGGAAGGAGGATTACACTGGCATGTATTTATATTCCAGAGAAAACTGCAATAATGGAGCTTAAGAAAATTCTGGGAGAAATAATCAGATTTCAGTGAGGAATATTACTTATAGGTGGGGACTGGAATTTGATTTGCAATAGTAAAAATGTGGCTGGGGGACAGAAGGGAAAATACAACAAAGGAGGGTAGATTTTTAAAGAAATTTATGAAAATATTTGGCATGGAAGATGTGATTTAATACTAGGAGTTCGGAGTGAATTTACATATTATTCCCAAAGATACAAAAACTGGGTTAAGCTAGACAGAATTTACACTTAACAGGAACGTGTGTTTAATTGAAAGTCTTGATATACGTCCAATAACTATTTCAGATAATGAACCAATAATAACTAAAATAAAAACACAGGGTAATGAAATAAAAATGAGACACTGGAGCTTTCCACCTATCTGTAAAAAAGAGAGGAATTTAAGGAATGGTTAGTGGAAATTATTCAGGAGCTATTAGAGAAGACAGAAATTTCTTCTGAAAAATATAGCTAGGGAGTGGGATAAAATTAAAGTTTAAAAATAGGGTGGAAATAAAAAGAGGAATATGGTTGAGAAGTAACAAGAATTAGAGGGACTAATAAATGTTAAAGTATTGCAAAATAGGAGGGATTTCACAGAGCAAGAGGAGTAATAACTGCAGAATGCTAAACAGAAAAAAAGTGATTACCTTGATATTAAAACAATTGGTGTTAAGCAACTGTTTTTGATAATAACTCTACAGTACAAAAAGTTTTAGCACAATGACTCAGGCAACAGAAAGTAGAAAATGTCGTCACCAAGCTTAGGGAGCCTATAACAAGGAAGATAATTGATCCTGTATAACTATTAGAAATATTTCAGAAATTATATGGAAGTCTACATAAAGCAGAGAAATGTGGAAATCAAGAAAAGGTACAAATTGAAATGTTTATGGAAAAATTAAATATGCCAATGTTCAAGATAGAGGAGGCTCAATTGTTAACAGTAAGGAGAGGAGGAGATGAGATAAAAATGGTGATATATAACAACCTACAGGAAATTCCCAAGGAACAGATGGTATTCTCGTGGAAGTCTGGAAGATAGGAGGGGAAAAAACTGATAAAGATCTGGAAGGTTTTAACAGTACTTTAAGAGGAAGAGAAGTACCAACATCCTGGAAGAAAGTGGTGGTAGCTGTAATACCTAAGGAGGGTAACGATCCATCAGACCCAGCTTCTTACAGACCCATTTCAATAGTAAACCATGATTATAAAGTGTTAATGTCTAGAATGGCAAAAGTGACACCAAAATTGATAGATATAGATCAATGTGACTTTGTGGAAGGGAGGCTAACATTTAACAGCATTAACAGAACACAGATGATCCAGGGGGAAGCAGAATGTAAGAAAATACCACTGTTGTTGGTGGATCTGGATGCAGTAAAAGCATTTGACACAGTAATCTGGGACTTTATGAGCGGAGCAATGGAAGCATTTGCATTCCCTGATAAAATTATAAGGCTGATTGAGGGATCGGAAGTGAAAATGAAAGTGGGTGAGGTCCTCTCTGATAATCTCTGCTTAAGAAAAGGAACCAGGCAGGGGTGTCCTCTGTCTCTCTCCTTTGTTACTTGCATTATATTTAGAATCACTGGCAAGGAAAATAAGGGACTAAGAAATTCAAGGATATAATTGGTATGGTAGTCACGAAAAGCTGGCTCTGTTTGCAAATAACATTATTTTATACTGGCAAAACCAGAAAGGGACATTACAGTGCGGTGGAACATATTGAGACAGTTTCAAATATTTTCAGGATACAAAATTAATGAAGCTAAAACAAAGGCAATAGTGGTAAATTATGTACCCACCACATATGAATTGGCTCAGCAATATTCATACTTATGGGGACAGGATAAAATGAAGCCTTTAGAAGCATAAAATGAAACACTTAGAATAATGGATTAAAAATAATTCCAGTGTGGCAGCTAAGGACATATGGGAAGAGACTAAACAAAAGATTATGGAAAACTGAAAAAATAGAAGCTCTGTTATATGGATACTGATAGCAAGAAACAAGCAGTTAAAATGTTTTTAGCCCCTTTAGTCTTATACACAGGTCAGACATTTTCATCAACCAGAGAAGAAGCTATGGATAGTAATCAGTAAAGAGCTGAAGGATTTTATCTGGGAGGGGAAGATGGCAAGAGTCAAGTGGAATAAGCTTATTCTTCCAATAGAACAGGGCGGACTGGGATTACCCAATTTGAAGGGGTATTTCAGAGTAACACAGGTTTGTGTCTTTCGGCTTTTCCCGGTTAGGGGTCACCACAGCGGAACTCCGGTCCGCTAATGATTGGTAGTGGATTTTTATGTACCAGGTTACCAGCCCTGATGCCCAACCTTCAACGAAGGAATGCCCCATTCACGTATGTCTCCACACAGAAGACGCTCTAGCTGAGATCGAACGGGACAACGTCTTGCTACGAGGCGACAACACTACCGCAGCACCACCATCGCAGATTCAGAGTAACACAGGTAAGACTCCTATATACAGCACAAGCAGATAATTATAATTCAAAGTGGAAAGAGATGATGAGGAAACGGGGGGGTGGGTTCAAAGAACAAGGAGCGACTGATATTTTGCATGTAAACCTTTAAGGAGAATAACAATTATCATGCAGAATATTATATTCATAAAGTAGCAGAAGGCATTCTAAGAACTAAGCCAACACAGAATGAAGAAAGGAAATTCTGCTGATAGGGATGACTGCAATTAGGGATATAGACAATAGACAAGAGGGGGCTGGAATTTATTGGAGAAAACTGGCAAAGGAACCAAGGAATTGAGAGCAAATAACTAGAGAGGGAAAGGTAATAGAATGGGAAGACACCAAAAACTTATACGGACTGCAGATTAGAGATTGCCTTCCCTATCAAGGATTGATATCAGAGTATAGGCAAAGAGAAAGAAATAGGGGGTCCCAAAGAAAAGGCCAGCACTGGTAGAGTTTTTAGTAGACTCTAGAACAGAAATTACCATTAAGAAAGGAATAATTAGGACAGTATATAAAATATTGCATGATAAATATAAGAATCGATTAGAGGAGGTTAGAAAGGATTAGGAAGAGAGACTGAATAAGCACTTCACAAAAAAACAAGGTGTGTGTTTATATATATATATATATATATATATATATATATATATATATATATATATATATATATCTATATATAGAGAGAGAGAGAGAGAGATGTCTCCCAAATGTGCAACAAAGTCTAGAAGATTTAGGATCATTGCTTGCATGTGATTACAAAGGTATTTTTCTACCCCTGGTAGACTCCAAAGAAGTTTTCCTCAGGCAGACAGCAAATGTTGGAGGTGTAAGGGGGAAGAAAGAGGTAACTGGGAGCATATTTTCTGGGAGTGTAATGGGTTGGCGGACTTTAAAGATTCCCTGCAGAGTGCTCTGTTGGAGATGCTAGGTGAGCAAATTGGTTTAACAAAGTAAATTATTTTTTTGAGCTATGAGTCAGAATTGGAATTGCCTAAACATAGTAAGTCCTTGCTGTGTCTACTTATGATGGCTGCCAAAAAAGCAATCACTAGAAAATGGAAATCAATGTCTAAACCAACTTTACTAGAAGTAGCAAAGATAGTAATAGAGATTAAAAAAAAACTGGAATTGGGGTATTTAGAAAAGGGTAGGAGCAAATTAAGAAATAATGGGAAGTGTGGGTTCAATACATGCAGAGGAAGAACAAGGTTTAAAAGAAGGCAGGAAACGAATGAGCTGTGTAATGGCTGACTGACAATAACTGGATGTATTGTAAGTGATGCCTGTTTGCAGTTACAGTTATGTTGGCATGGTTTGTAATGTATAATGTTTGCAACTCATATTGTGTCGGTATGGTTTATTTTCATTTATATAAATTTAAGACTGCCTATGTAATGCATGATGATTTAATAAACAAGTTTCTTGCTTTTAAAAAAAAACATATGGGGCAAAATCTGGACAGTTGAAAGGTATGTTACCTACCTCCCTCTTACACACACACATGCATGCACCACTCTCCCTCTCGCATACACCCCCCTCCCAGTCACACACACTCATACACCCCCTCCCTCTTACACATACTAACTCCTCCCTCTTAAACACAGACACATGCACACACATACTTCCCTCTTTTACACACACACACACACACACACACACCTCTCAAGCCCTTACCACAAAACATCTGGACAAACCCAAAAATAATGGGGGCGGGAACAAACTTTAAATATTGTTCTCATAAACTTGTAAAGATTGCTAGAATAAAAGGTATTGTGTTATTGTGAATTTTCTGAAGGATATAAAGTCTGAAACTCAAATGCCTGTCATTATCTAGTTAATTCTGTCCTCATTGATTTGCCACAATTTTTATGAGAACAAACTAAAAATATGAGGCAAAAATCTGGACAGTTGAGAAACACCTCACTCCTGTTCTCTCACACACACACACACACACACACACACACACACACACACCTACCTACTACTTACATACACACACACAGCTACCTGTCAGTTGTCCATTCGTGGTACCCATTTCAAACATCTTGTGGCATTCAAATTCTGCAAGCACAAAAGACGAAGATGTAAACAGGTTGCACAGACACAGAAGACAAAAACAGGTCTCACACACCTGTCACATCTGTGTGACCGGACGCAAACGGAATTCTTAAAGAAGAATGCCCTTAAAAAATGTATTTCTTTTTTTAACTAAAAAATAAATCTCCCAGCCAGTAGGCCCTAGTTGATTGCCTAGTATTGGATCTGGCTCAGAGTGTAAAGACTTCTTATAATCTTTTTTGGATTTAAAATTGTATAGTTCATCAGATGAGGAACTGAAAGCATAACTGCAAGTGGTCAAAACTTTTTTAATGATACAAGAGTGCCATTTGGTCTTGATAAATGTGCAAAAGCAACCTATAAAGTAGGAAAGCTGCAGCACCAAGAAAACATCAGTTTAGGACAGGAATGTGATATAAAAGAACTTCAGCAAGAGGGAGTGTAAAAATATTTGGGAATTGAAGGATCAATAACGAAACATGAACAAATGCGAATAAAACTTAGTAAGGTATATTTTAGATGACAAAGTAATACTGAAAACAGAATTGAAATCTAGGAACAAAGTCCAGGCAACCAATTTGTTCTTTCTGTCCTAACTTAGTTTTGGAGTGATTGACAGGCCCCAAAAGCTGTTGGATCAGTTTGACAGGAAAACAAGAAGGATGCTTCATGCTCATCAAATTATTAAATAATCAGTGTATACCAAGACTATATATTCCCCGTTCTAAGAAGGTATAGGCCTCCCTGAAATTGATTACTTGTACAGATCTGCAGTCGTAGGACTGCATGCATACCTGCTGACTTCACAGTACTCAAATGTATTGAAAGTTTTAAAACATGAGGAGAAGAAGTCTAAGATGACTTCCCTGCTTAGTGTAACAGAAGCATATTGGTTGTCATGTGAATGGAAATCAAACCAGTAGTAGATAAAAAAAATCAGGCAGTAACTGAATGTGCCAAAAAACAAAAGAAAGAATATAAGGTGAAGGATCAGAAGAGAAGGCAAGAAATGTGGAAAATGTATAAATACAGTTTCAAGTTTTGTAAACTTTCGGAACAACCTCATGGTGATCAGGATCAAACACAGGAATTGTTAAGGCAAGGTGAATTTAAACCAAAAGACAAAAGATTAATATTTGTGGCCCAAGACAGTGGACTAAGTACACATTGGTTTATAAAGTCCATTGAACATGTAGGAGAGACAGACAAATGTAGGTTTTGTAAAACAGAATTGGAAACAGTCGCACATTTTGTTGCTGGTTGTGATATACTAATGGCAGAATGACTGTATACTGAAAGGCATAATAATGTGGCAAGACTGTTGCACTGGGGATTGTGCAATTATTACGATATTGAAGTAGCTGAAAAACATTGGAAACATAAGCCACAAAACATTATAGAAAATGATGAAGTTTATATCACATGGGGTCACCCATTACCAACAGTTCAAAAAATAGATGTGAGAAAAACAGACATAGTAGTCCATGAAAAGTAGCATTGATCATTGAAATTGCTGGACCCAGTGACTACAGTGTCTTACAGAGAGAGAGACCATCATAAAATACGAGGATTTGCAGAAAGAAACAAGAGCAATATGGAAGAAGGATACGCAGACAGTTCCTATAATAGTAGAAGCAATGGGCCTTATAACAGAATTTACAATCATACTTAGATATGTTACTAATGCATGTAACACTGTATGAATTGCAGGAGTCATCATCACTGGGCAGATTGCAGGTGCTTTGAAGAGCACTTCTGGCTAACATCCAGGATTGAAACAATACTAATTTCATGAACTTTAATTATACTTTGACTTAGGAATGGGATCCATTCCCATCATTGTATTAGAACCCCAAAAGACATGGAGAAATTAAAAAAGTGAAAGAAGCTGCAAGACTGACTGAGGCCCCAGAGTGGGTTCAAAGTACAAAAAGCTACCTTTTTATGTGTAATTCTGCTTATGGAAATAGTTTAGTAGAATGTATAAGCAATGCAATAATGGAAATCACACAACTGCAAATGAAGCTATAAGACTAAGGTCCCAGAACAAACTAAAACAATGTAATGTAAACAGATAACTTGTTTGGCCAAAGCATGGACAAAAGGCAGAGAAATACAAAAAAGTATCACTGCACATGTCACCTTAAGTGCAACTTAAAGTATTTAAGCAGAATTTAAATAAAGGCTTCTTTTTTCCTTTTGAACAGCTTAAGTCTCACACCTCTCAGAGTCTTGAACAAAAGACCCTGGGTAGATGCAGCTCTGTGCTAAATATAGTAGATTTGCTAGGGAGGGATATAATCAGACAAAGCCAACACTAGAGCTCAAGTCCTGTGGTTAGAATTTCTGAAACTTTTAGCTTACTGTCTCAGTAGAAAGTGAGGCAAGCTAAAAGAACAGGTATGTGCATTAACAGCTCTTTGCTAAACTGTGTAAAACATCTCAGCTAAACTTTAGCAAATAGCTATAATAGCTCCTTGCCAGATTTCCTAATACATAAATCCAAAATTGCTGTATTTTGGAGAATTTCATTTTTGCCAAGGTACAGCAACCTTAGAGTTAGTGTAGAGTCAGAGTTGGTAGTAGCAGAGCTGGGGACAGCAACACCATTCATGTTAAAGATGCAAAAACTCACTGAAGAATGCAGCCCTATCCACATTTGGGGTGCAAAAATATTTAAATGTGTAACAGCAAACTTTTGCAGTTCTCTGTTTTTAGTGACTTGCATTCACACTTTTGCAGTTTTGGAACTCACATTGTTGAATCTCAAACTTCCACTATGGTGCCTGATTCCTGTAATAAGATATTGAGAACAACAGTATATACTTAACGGTGCTGTGATGTATTACATAAAAGCAGCACAATATGCTGAAAAGTCCTACAATTTATTCTTTACATTTGTCCTCGGGCACCACCCACCCACCATGGCACATGTAAATCTACTCCTATGTGAAAGGAGTGCAGAGCATATCTGGCTACATCCAAGACAATGGGCCTCCACTGTCCTGTGTAGTATTATGCTAAAATGATAAACTGTATCAGGATGTGCCTTCTTGCTGACAAAAGGATGCCCCTTTTATATCTCCCAGGATCATCTTTTATTTCTTCACCCCTGCACCAGTGTCTCACTGAATCCAATATGGTACCCTCAATCAAATCCACAGCTCTCTAGGTTCCTGAATCATTATGGATTTGGCAAAGAAAATGCAAGTTTTGTCATTTCTCTCTCTAACATTTCCTGCTGGCAAAATTATTGGCTTCCCTTTTGCTTTCCCCTGTAATGCTGTCTCTAATATCCTGAAGCCTCAACAAAATATCATCAAAGGGAAATCCTGAACAAATGTTATTTTACAGATGCCCCCAAAAACCTTCAGCAGCATATCCTATGTACTCTCAAAAATTCTACAGTGTGTAAGTCAAAAATTGTAATTGGATCTGTGAAGCATTTTCTTACCTAAAATGCATTTGTCCTTTCTTCCATTCCCATGGTCCTTTGCTATCATATAATTTCTGAGATACGCATACTAGCTTTAAACCCTTTCTTTTGTGGTACTGCAAGTATATGTCATAAGCTTCAGCACCAGAGTAGGCCACATGGCCTTTTTTTTTTTTTAAAACAAGTTTATTGTTTTAACATATAAGAGAAATATCATAACAATTTTATACAAATAATTAAAAATAGGTATTATTATAATATTCAACAAAACAACTAAAGTATTTACAAAGACATCCACTACAATCAGATCAATTAATTAAACTAAAATACTGTGCTATTGAAATTAGAATTTTTTTAACAAATTTTGTAAATTATCCCATACAATAAAATGTGATGTTTTTCTAGTTGTTCTCATTCTAATGGTGCTTATTTCCATATGACACATTATATTCATAACATTTTTAAATTCATTGAACGAAGGAGGTGTATCTGAAATCCAATTTCTAGTTATTATTTTCCTAGCCACTGCTAGGATAGACCATAACAAGGGAAGCTTAATCTTTTAACACATTGAGGTACAGGTGTGTTGAATAATATAAGAGACTTAGAAATAATGAAATTATCTGTAAAAGAGCCTGCAAAATTCATTAATTGACTTCCAGTATTCTTTCAACTTCATACAGTCATAAAACATATGAGCCCAGTCAGCATTAATTTCTACATTACATCTCTTACATAGATTATCTTTATTATTAATTTTATTCATCATCAAAGGTGTATAAAAAGATCTATGTAAATATTTCCATGTATAAAGTCTCCAGACAATGGAAGATGTAGTTCTATAAGCAGATTCCAATATATATTGTTTATCTTGTTGAGTTGGTGGGTCCCCATTAATAGAGGTGAAATAATTCCAGTATGAATCTACATTGTAAAAAGTTTCTTGTCTGATAATTTTATGTATATATGAAAGTTTACCTTTATCAGAAACTTTATGCTGTAAATTTATTATCAAGTAATCAATCAGTTTTGGAATAGATTCTTTAACTGTTATAGACATTAGATCTATTCTATCAATGAGATGTTGTCTAAAGATCTGAACCTCTAACCAGCAAGTTTCTCTTAGATCAAATTCTTGTTTTAAGAAATCTAGATTTTAACTTTATTATCAGATATCAGCTGATACCAGTACTTTAGATTATTATCTATAGCTAAATGAGCTCCTTCAGAAGTAGATGACATAAGCATACCCTGAGTATAAATTATAGGAATACAATAAAATTCCATTCCCTATACTTAGGGTGCATGAATATAAAGTTACGATAACTAATAATAATATTTAATGGGTAACAGACCATATGTTTAGGTGTAATAGGTGAAGTACAAAATTCCTTTAGCAACCACAACATGGAGTTATTTATAATCATATTTTTATGTGTTAAGGAGATTTTCATGAAGTGCATACTAATTAGCTCCCAATAATCTTTCCATTTTATGACATATGACCGATCTATTAATAAAGTAATAACTTTTATAATAGAAGAGATAATATATAAATTAAAGTCTGGAAAAGAAATACCCCTTGAGACCAGCTATTAGTATGTTTCTTTAATGCAATCCTAGGTCTATTAGGTGCCCATAAGAAATTTAACATTAGTGTATTCAGTTTCTTGATAGTTATTTTGTAGGTGAAAGTATTATTGATTGTATTAAGTATAAAATCTTGGGGAATATTATCATTTTAATAATTGTAAGTCTCTCCTCCATAGTAAAAACATATTATTCCAGGTATTAAAAGATTTTGTATATTAAGAAAACAGGTATTATAGTTATTATATATAATAGATTTAATATCTTTAGATAGTATTATACCTAAATAAGTTATCTGACCTGAGTTGGGTACATATTTAGTAAAATCACTAATGAGAGTATTTTTGTATATATAGGTAGTACTTTAGTTTTTCTTCATTGAATATTAAACCAGAAATACTTTTAAAATTCATCATTTTATCAAATAAAGACTGCATAGAAGAATTAGATCCTGCTGATGTAATTAGAACATCATCTGCAAAAGTTGAATTTTTGATGTTGTATTTTCTTCTATTTCAAAACCCTCTATGTCAGTACTGTTTCTAATCAAATTAGCCCAAGGCTCCATTACTAAAGTGAATAATAGTGGAGAAAGTGGACATCCTTGCTTTGTACCTTTAAGAATGGGTATTTTTTGTGAAACATATGTTCCTACCTTAATATAAGCCAGAGTTCCTTTGTATAAATGCTCAATTAAATTTACAAATGCATCAGAGAAGTTTGTGCACTTCAGTAAGGTAAACAGATAGTCCCAACTTACTGAATCAAATGCTGAACCTATATCAAGACTAATAAGTGTTAAATCTTTCTTTTTCCTATTTGCAAAATCAATTAATGTTAAAGTTCTTCTTATATTATCAAAAGTATTTCTATTTACAATGAAGCCCGTCTGATCTATGTCTATAATGCCGGGATAATTGTCTTCAATCTATCAGCAAAAATACTCATAAACATTTTATAATCAACATTAAGTAATGAGATGGGTCAATATGAAGAACATCTAGTTGGATCTTTATTAGGTTTTAAAATTGGTGAAATAAATGTATATTGCCAAGATGGGGGGTTTATTAACTCAGTTTGGGCCAGAATAAAAACCTTATGTATTAATGAATATGTAGTTTTAGAAAGGATTTTATATATCTCTGGTATAATACCATCATTACCCGGTGCTTTGTTTGATTTAAGCTTATTTATTTGTGTAATAACTTCTGTATATGAAATACTCTTGTCCAATAGTTTAATCTGTTGTTTATTAAGCTTTTTATTCATGTTTGTGGTTATAAACTCCTTTATTTTATCTTTAGGTTCCATGTTAATGTTGTTATGGTTAATCTTGTGAAAGTGATTTCTAAATTCATCCAGTATTTCTGGTATACTAGAAACATTCTTCTTTTCCTTAGAGAAAAGATTTCTTTGATATGGTTTTGTTTATTCAATCTTTTTGTTTTATTTTTAAGTCTATGTAAGTATTTGGGGCTTATTGAATAAGACAAAACTTGTATTTCTCTAACGTTATTTTAACTTTATGAGTTAAAATTTCTTTGTATTTCTCATTTAGTTTGTTTATTTCTTCAATAACTTTCTTGTCCATAATATTTTCTTTATTATTATGTTTATAAGAGTCTAGTTTACTTTGAATATCTAACAATTCCTTATCCCAAGATTTCCTTTTGTTATTATACCATCTGATACTTTGTCCATATAGATATGATTTTAAGGCATCCCAAACATAGACAATGGAGACTTCAGGAGTATTATTTATGTCTAGAAAATGTTGCACTTCTGAAAGTATATATTCTTTATAGTCTTTTAGCTGAGTTAAGTATGCTGGTATCCTTTTGATCTGAACATTATGAGTATTTTTTATCATGAATTCAAAAACAATTGAGTTATGATCAGATATAGGACATGAAATGATTTTGGAATTAATTAAATCTGTTACCATCTGGTTAGAAATAAAGACCCTATCTATTTTTGAATAAGTTTTGTATCTGTTAGAAAAAAGGTGTATGGTAATGATTTTGACTCTATCTGATTATTAATATCATTCAAATAATAAGAATTAGCAAAATCATTTAAATGTTTTGCATTAGATGTAATTCTTCTTTTCTTTATAGTGGTAGTATCACTTTCATGTAGTATACAATTAAAATCACCAGCTAAAATAATATCCCCTATAGAGAATGATATGATCTTATCAATATGATGTTTCACTGTATTAATACCAATTCCAGGTATCCAGTATACATTAATTAAAGTGTAAGTCTTCCCATTAATTTGTATTGTAACCATACAAAACATTCCTTTGTCATCCTGATAAGACTTAATGGTTTTAGGAATGGGCATACTTTTATTCCATAAAATAGCCACTCCTCTTTTTTCTGAGTGTGCTCTGAACTAACCAATACTGCATACTTATTAGTGGCTAGTTTATCAATATCTTTTTCAAGAGATGGGTTTCTTGCAGGAAGACTAGATTGGCCTTGTGTAGATTAATGTATCTTATTAGGCTTGCCCTTTTACACGGATTATTCAATCCATTAATGTTTAAAGAAATTCCTTTTAAAGATGTCATTTGGCATTTTAAAACTCAAGAATCTTATGATCGAAATAACAAGATAAATAATGTTACATCTCCTCTTTAGGTGTACCTTTAAATATAGCTGTATTTATTAAATCTCTTATGGGATTTTGTATAGGATTCAATTTTGTTTGTAGTGACAATGAGTGTACAAAATATATTGTGGATGTCAAAACTATATACATATAACAATGAACAAGTGAAAATAATGTAAGGATTAAACCTTGCATCCCGCCTGGAGTTGAAAACTCCAACTTAGAGCAGTATTTACTACTCAAGTTAACCCCTACCCTAAGCAGCAGTACCTCAGCTACCACCTTATCAATTTAATACTAGTTATATTTAACTGAGGTTAACAGTTTTCAATTCAATTATCTATCAAGACAAAACTACACATTTGGTAAAACAGCATCATATAAACTAAAATAAACTTTTTTTTTTTTTTTTTTTAAAACTGTTCATACTATTATATAGATCTATGTAATATATAACACTTGAATTCTAATAGCATTCAAATAATCTTAATGTTAGAAATCAAGAGGAGAGAAAATTATGTTCTAACATTCATTTAAATCAAAAACTTTGGCTAATATGATTCAGACATTACATGCATTAAGATGCATTTATTTTCTGTCATGTGAATTCTATCAACAGCTTCCAAACAATTCTTGAATTGTTTGTATATGAGCATTTACTTAAACTCATTATTGTCAATAGAGTAAAATATTGTATTCATAAAATTATTATAAATCATATTGCATAGTTATGCAGATTCTCAGAAACACCTGCGTTATTACCTAAAAAAAAAAAAAAAGCCATCACACACATAAACACAGACACACACACATACATATACACACACACACACACACACACACACACACACACACACACATACATATACACATACACATATATACATAGATACACACACACACACACACACACACACACATATATATATATATATCTGATCTCACTGAGTTGTGTGTTAGTAGAGCACTATCCTACTTGCTGTCCCTAGAATAAATCTGTCTGCTTTATACAAAATAATGCACAGCGAACACATATTAGTAACCAGATTTTACAATCATGCTAACCTACTGCTTTAAAATATATCACATGACATTTCTTCCAGAATAGAGTTATAAGATTATTTATGCTTGCCAATCAGATGAATTAAATGAGTTATAGTAAAGTATATGTTTGGGACACAAGTTTTTAACACAGATTATTATGCTACTGTTAAGTAGATTTTCAAAAACATTTAAATAAATGTTTCATTTTCTATGCCTTCTAAAATAAGATATTTACTTGCTACAATAAACTACATCATCCAAACTCATCATAACTGACATATTTTATGAATAGAGTATTTTTCCTGAATCTGTGGTGTGTCAGTGTGATAACCTTGTCAATGTTTATACTAACTGCTTTCAGTTTCTCTGTGAAAATTCTGTGAGTGAAGCTTCTGAGGAAACTCATGGACACTATGCATGAGACAGCCCACATCCCAGATTGTCTCCCTTAACATTTTGGCGGAAACTTATTAAAACTTGTGGCAAACATTCATTTTGTCAATAGAGTAAAATATTGTATTCATAGAAATTATTATAAATCATATTGGATAGTTATGCAGATTCTCAGAAAAAAAAAAGCCATCACACACACACACACACACACATATATATATATATATATATATATATATATATATCTGATCTCACTGAGTTGTGTGTTAGTAGAGCACTATCCTACTTGCTGTCCCTAGAATAAATCTGTCTGCTTTATACAAAATAATGCACAGCAAACACATATTGGTAACCAGATTTTACAATCATGCTAACCTACTGCTTTAAAATATATCACATGACATTTCTTCCAGAATAGAGTTATAAGATTATTTATGTTTGTCAATCAGATGAATTAAATGAGTTATAGTAAAGTATATGTTTGGAACACAAATTTTTAACAGAGATTATTATGCTGCTGTTAAGTAGATTTTCAAAAACATTTAAATAAATGTTTCATTTTTATGCCTTCTAAAATAAGACATTTACTTACTACAAGAAACTACATCATTTAAACTCATTATAACTGACATATTTTATGAACAGAGTATTTTTCCTGAATCTGTGGTGTGTCAGTGTGATAACCTTGTCAATGTTTATACTAACTGCTTTCAGTTTCTCTGTGAGAATTCTGTGATTTGAAGATTCTGAGGTAACTCAAGGACATTGTGCATAAGACAGCCCACATCCCAGATTGTCTCTCTTAACATTTTGGCGGGAAACTTATTAAAAACTAGCGACAAACATTCATTTAGCAGTGTAAATGCATCTAAACATGACAGAACCTCCAAAATGTATTCCACAGATCATCACAGCCTCTATGCAAGTGAAATTAAACTCAAAATTACCAACAAGCAATAAAACTCAGCATTCTTCTCCCAACTCAATTTTCATACAAATCCTATTATTCACTGTGCCCACACAGTCTAAAGCATTTCTATATATTAATAAAGAAAAGAAAAGAGAGTAGAAAATAAAAGGGAGTGAGGCAGAAATAAAAAAAAATGTAAGAGAAAGCTGTAAGAAGTATATACAATGGAATGTTACTTACTGTTTATATTAATAGAGTTAAAAATAAAACATATTATTTACTCTTATTTAGTTCTGATTATTATTAGTTAAAGCATGACAGATTATTTACAAACAAGCATAAGCAGTATAATCAAGAAAGTATAATTAGAAATAGCATTTGAAGAACTTATAAACTTTTACAAGAAATAAATATGTTATTATTCTATTAATGATATTTTCATTACTGTTCTCACCCTGCCCGCCCCCACCCTTTACCCACTACATAATCTAAATAGAATGTCATTGTTTAAACAAAGAAAATAATAAAAGAAGAAGGAAAAAAAAGGTAAAGATAAAAAAATGTATCAAATTACTAACCTTACTTTTTCAGAAAGAAAACAAATCGAGTCACAGCCTGCCATTAAATCCTCAGGCATTTTGACTGGTTATGAAACAAAACATTTCTTTGCACATAGAGAATAACTTTGATTAAATCTTTTCCAAAATATTTGTGGCTTTCTGGAAATGCAGGAACTATATTCAAAAAGATTAATAATGAACTAAAATGATGAGAGAGAAGCAAAACATATAACAAATCATTTGTTTTTTAGTCTCTTCTTCTTCTCTGAAGTCTTCCAGGAAGCTTCAGTTGCCAATCTCTTTAATGAAGAACTAGCCCATTCCATTTCTTCTATTTTATCCAAAATCCTTTTTTCTTTGACAAACAGTAAAGCAGAGTCTAAATCATCGAAGACCTTAGGACCATCAGGAAGGAAGATTTTAAGCTTGGCAGGAAACAGAAGGTATGTTTTAAACTGTGGCTTTTAAGCTCCCCTATTAGTGGCAGAAAAACTTTTCTTTTAGCAATTACCATGGAAGAATAGTCATTGTCAAAACGCACAGTTGTCTCATTAAACTTAACAGGAGCTTTAGCCCAAGCAGATTTAAGAACCATCTCTTTATCAAAGATGATAGAAATCTAACTATAACTGATCTAGGATAGTTTTTGTTAGAGTTAGTATTAGCTATAGATCTATCGATACCAAAAGAGAATGCTTCTGGTAAATCTAAAGTTTTAGGGAGCCATGTTGTTAAAAAGAAGTAATATTGTTACCTTCAATATTTTCTGGCAGTCCAAAAATCCTAATGTTATTGCGCCTAGATCTATTTTCCAGGTCATCCAGCTTTGTTTGTAAATGTGTATTTTGTTTCAGCAGAAACTCAATGTTGATTTCCTGTTCTTGTATTTTATTTTCCATGTCATTCACAGCTTCTTCTATGCCTGTCATCTGGATCTTCTGTTGTTGCAGGTCCATATGTAACAAGTCTATTTGTTTTGTAGTTTTTTCTATGAAAGTGCCTATTTTAGTATCCATTTTATCCATCTTAGCAGTAAGTTGCTGGACTATAATTATCAGAGACTGAAGTTCTTTCTTGATGCTGGAGTCTTGAGAATTTGTCTTACTGGAACTCATTTCAGACTGATAAACTGACAGGAAAATTTCCAAAGTAATTTCTGACAGGAATATTATTAAGATTTCCTTTCTTTTTTAGATATAGTTCAAGAACTATATAAAACAAACATATTTAGAAAGAAAATTACTTCAAGAATTAATTTTTTAAGTAATTAATTCCTGTCAATGTAATGAAATTGGTGGAGCTGAAGAAATCTGCTGCTATCCTGTGTTCATCCTTGGCCACGCCGGCCACATGGCCTTTAACACTTCCAGTTTTGCCTTAACAGAATGCCATCCTTGTTTTATTCAGCATCGTTTGAACATTCCATATGCTATCCTGTATGCGACATGGCAACAAGAGGCCATCAATTTCCAAAAGCATCCTCCTGAAATAGCCCTACTGTGAACAAGGGAGAGGATTGGCTATAGAGTTATTCAACCACTTTACATGCTGTACACTTACTGTTACCTTCAGTGACAACCACTGTAAGGTGACCTGCCTCATGAATCTGCTTATTAACCCTTTTCGTTCTAACTGATTAGAGATATAGGCCTGGATTCATGGACAACTTGCTTAGTGTACTGCAAGCAGTTGTGTGTAGCCCATGCACAGAGCACAAAAAAGTTCCAGTAGATCTATGAAAATGATCATATAATGGTAAGCTCATGCAAACAAGTGGGGAAGAGAGCCTATCATGACATACAAATGTATACAAGTGAACATAGTTGCAATTCAAAGTTGTGTAAGGGAAATTGTGCATCAACTATAAAAGTGTAAGCACACCTAGAATATCAGAGCTGCAGACAATAAGAATTTTAGGACTGATCATTCAGCAGCATACAGTAGTGATTAGCATGGTTGCTTCCACCTGGTATGTATGAAGCAGAGAAATGGTAGCACTCTTGGGGAACATACCACAACTTTACCAAGCTGAAGTTGATTCATCCACTCCAAATTGATCAGGACAATGTACTAATCTTGGACTGATATACTGGATCTAGGACTGTTTTCCGAATACACATTTAAACGAAATGTAAACGCTCAGGCTCACTTTCGCAAAAGTGCTTTTTCACCGAAAATGCACTTTCATGACACTAAAATAAAAAAACAAACATCACAAACCTAAAAAAAAAAAAAAAAAAACAGTAATCATGTTTATGCAGGGGGGCAAGTCCCCTTACACCCCACACCCCCATACTTTTATATTCTCAATTCGAGATCACACTACAGTGGGGAAAAGGGAATATTCCCTTATCCTCACTGTGATGCGATCTCAGCAACAGTCCTTTGTGATTTCTTTTATTTCTGTTTCACGAAAGTGCATTTTCGGTGAAAAAGCACTTTCGCAAAAGTGAGCGTTTACGTTTCATTGAAATGTGTATTCAGTAAGCAGTCCTAGACCCGCTATACTACCCACACAAAGAATTTAAGCTACCACTGTGCTTGGCTTCTGTAGCATCCAGTACATCCCTGAGGTACAGGATGCCACAGATTGCCCACACAACAATAAAGGCTGACCTGGTCCACTGACACATATTTCTGTGAATAGGAAGATCTACCATACCACAAACTGACAGGTAGTATGCAATGCAAATGGGATTATAATCAGTGTATCTGCACTGCATCCAGCCTGCTCAGATTCCACTCAAGCTGTCATGATGTCTGAGGGGTGCACCGGTATGACCCTACTGCAGCCTATAGGATGCTCCTAGCATGTTGCAAGCTACATAACACACAATTGAAGAAAGCAGTAGAGAAGCCTTATGGTACTGGTGTAGTTAGACTGTGTATAAACATGTTCAGTAGGGAAGGAGCATCAATATCATTAATAATAAACATGAGGCAGAACAGGAGCAAGCAACGGTACAACCCCCACCCACTTGGTTGTGGCACAACATATAACAGCACAGGGAAAACTGTGATGTCTAATTCAAAACTATGGGCCCTGATGAGTACACAGTGAGACTATGGTGTCAACAGGGGGGCTTGTTGTACTGGCTGGTGGGCTGCAGCAGAGAAAAACAAACAAACTGATTTTTTTACTTACTTTTTTCTCATTAAAAAAAAGTTTACTTTACCATTACCAAACTCACAACTCCATCCATCCATCCATGTACAGAGTTGCAAGACCTTCAAAAGTTCCTTGAAAAAAATCTGCTTACTCCAATTACAGCATCTGCTTCAATTATGAATAAGGCAATCACACCTTATTATAGAAATTCTTACTTTCTACAGAAGGCATAAACATGAAGAAAAAGAGGTGTATTGTGCTCCTGAATGAAGCAGAGGGGAGCCATTTCTATTGACTCAGGCTGCTTCAGGTGAAGTAGTAGTAGTGGGATAATGGAGAAATATGCGCGTAAGAGGAAGTTTTTCCCCTAAACCCAGTTGTACAATATGTAAGAAGGTAAGTATTTTAAGTGTGTGTGTGTGTGTATCTGTGTATATGTAGGTCTGTGTATGCGTGTATTTATACTTGTATGTGTGAGGGGCGCAGATGCACTGAATTTTCCTGAGTTCACAAAATGATTCTGCTTTTGACACATTTTGGACTGTTCCTTGTAAAGTCTGTGTGTTTTTTTTTAATGGCAAATCATTTATGACTGCAATCACTAAAAACTAACAGGCATTTCTGAGTTTCACACTTAGCAGCCTTCAAGAAAAGGCATGGTAATGGAAACCTTGTTATTCAAGTCACTTTGTAAGTATATAAAAGCAATATATCTGGCCTTTTCAATTTTGCTTTCTGGTTGATTCTTGAGCTAAGAAATTGAGAAGTGTGTGTGGAGGGAGGGGCGGGGTTGCAGCGTCATGACCAACATGAGCAGTACATGTAGAGGGTTGCCCACCACATTATGACAGTAGTGAGCTGAAAATATATTCTTGTGTGGCAGTCATGTATGTATTCATTTAGTTTGACAATACAGTCACTGTTATACAAATGGCTGTAACTGATTGATGGTAGGTGTGTAACATATGTATGTGTGGAGGACATAAATGTTCTCAGCTGTCTCTGATATTGCCACTATTTTTTGCTGTGTCTCAGAAAAATGCTACATTTTCTGGTAAATTGGTTAATAAAGCAAAAACTTTACAGCTTTATCCTTGCTGCTGTTCAGAAAATGCATGTTGATGGAAAATCTCCTGCCCTATTAAGTTTTTAAATGAATTATGGTTATATTTAAAAACTGTCTGATTTTAGATCTTTATCCCTTCATTATTGCTGGCTTTGTCCAGAAGTCCTGAGCAAAGAAGTTCATTGGTATAGTGGGCAGGTGTGTGTGAGGGAGGACATCGAAAGTCTCAACTCTCTCGGATTTTTACCTCACATTTGGGAAAGTTTTTTTGTAAAATTTGTTGTGTCCTGGCAAGTCAGAGAGGACTGCAATTACTAGATAATGACAGACATTTGAGTTTGACTTAATATCCCTCAGAAAAAGCATACCAATGTAACACCTCTTATTCTAGCAACTTTCTTAGTATAGAAAGACAATATCTGTTCCTGACTGTGGTCCTTTGTCCCTCATTGTATAGCTTTTTCTTTGATTCTTGAGCTATCTGCCAAACCTATCTGCTAGCAGATAGGTTTGGTGAAATGTTCACTCCATTATCCCCTCCTAACTTAAAAGCCTCCCCCAAACTCCCACCCCACTCTACATATCTGAAGAGCAGGTCCTCAAAGCCTTGTTCAAGGAAAAAAACACAGCCTCTATGGGACCAGATGACATCCCAGGCTGTCTTCTTAACAGGCTAAAACATGAACTAGCATCACCAAAGTACCCTTTTCAATCACAGCCTAATCACAGGCTTTATTCCTGCAGAATAGAGAACAGCAACAGTTATTCCCCTCCACAAAGGTGGCCTAGCAACAGACCCATAAGCCTGACCAGCCTCATCTGTAAGGCCATGTAACATATTACTATGGACCTCATAAATAAAGACACAGGTGAACTCCAAACCCTGAATCCTACCCAATTCAGCTTCATGAAGGGCAGATCCTGCCTGTTAAATCTGGTGGAGTTCTTTGAAAATGTGACCAAGGCCGCTGACGAGGGCAAACCTGTGCACATAGCATACCTCCACCTGGCAAAGGCTTTTGACACAATCCCACATTTAGGCATTACCAAGAAACCTAGCAAACTGAATGTAAACCCCTTTGTTATAAGATGGGTTGCCAACAGGCCACAAAAACAGACGCACACTATCAAAGTGGGTGACTCCACATCAGCCAGTCCAGGTCAAAACTAAGGGGTTGTGGCCGACTAAGTTTGTAGACAACTGCAAACTAGGTGCAATCACTGAATCCCCAAATTATGTCAGTATACTCCAGGTGGGCCTCATGCAGACCAATAACTGGTGTATTAGTCATGGTCTCAAACTGAATGCAAAGAAATGTATTATCATTCCCTTTGGCACAATGTCCCCTCACACTATCAAATCAACAACAATACCAAAAGTACCCATGAAATGGTAAGGGACCCGGGATCACAAGTTGACAGTGACCTTAACTTCGACCACCATGCATCTACTGTGGTAAGGAAAGCTTTCTATGTAGCACAGTTGATTAGTAAAGGCACCACCTCAAGAGCTAAAGAAGTTATAACCCTCCTATACTCAGAATATCCAGCCCATAATTCAGTATAACTCCCTGCATGGCATGTACAGTACTAAGCACCTACAGCAATTAGAGAGACCAAATAAGGGTCCTAACAAAGATGATCAAGGGGCTCCAGCATGTGCCTTACACAGACCTATACTCCATATCATATAGACTTCTTAGGGGAGACTTATGGCCAGCCTAAAGAGCAAGCTAAGACCCAAACCTAATGAACTTGCTGCATATCTGTAAATCAAATGGGACTAGAGCTACCCATTCCAGTGACCAAAATATGGCCTGCAACTTAAATAGGACATGCTTTGTTTCCCAGTGACTGCTGCATCTTTGGAACAGGCTAGCAATTCATGTGAAACAGAGCACCTCTATGACACTGTTCAAGAGGAACCTGGACGAGTGGATGGGGCACTGTAAATTCTTACTGGGGATAGAGCCCACAACCCTCCTGAACACGGGAAGTCATCACTAAATGCAATCTTGGGCACTGACTAGCATTTCTATGGTATTACACTGGGGTGAAATGACTAGGCTTAAAATGACCTCCAGATCGATAGCCCAGTAATCTCCTATGATCCTATAAGACTTTGAGAGGTATTTAGTTGTAGTGGGTCGCACAGTATATTCTAACAGAAGTGAGCTGAAAGATGCATTCTCATGTGGCAGTTATTTACATATTTATGCATTTATTTTTAAATATCTTTATTGAAGTATCACAAGGCATAATCAAACATACATTAACAGAAAGGAAAACAATATTAACAGTTTTTCCAGTTACACAATTTAAAAATCAAACATCTTTTCTTTCCTTGTAACTATGCAAGCTCGAATAATCATGTAGACCACCACAATGGAAAGCATAAACTTTAATAAAACAATAAAATCACAGCAGGACAAATGCTTTTGGGTATTCCCTTTTTCAGATCCATAAAATACCGAATCAAACAAAACTTTATATATATTCAAGACATCAACCTATCAGCATTAAACACTCCTCCCTTTTAAAATAGGCTTCATAGGTAAAACACAATTCAAACCAAGTGGGCTGTCAGCCAAAAACTCAGCTAGCCAGCCAGATTCAACACTTTCAGTCTTATTGACAACATCCCCACCCCTTAAATTTACAAAAAATCACCTATAAAACCATAAAAGAAAAAAACATGGTCATTGTATAGGGCTATATGTTGTGACAATGCTTTATGTTTAGTTTTCAACCTTACATCCCTTAGATGTTGCAAAATCCAGTCTTTCAATTGCCGGTTCGTCTTTCCAATATAGAAAGAAGAGCATTGCCCACACTTAGCCAAATAGACAACATTGGTGGTATTACAATTGGCATAGACTCTGGGTCGATAAAAACGCTTAGTGATAGGATTGACAAAACTATTCTCACAAGCAACAAGCAAGCAAGCCTTACAATGGCCACAAGGAAAAGTCCCCATCTTAACAAGTGGAACAATCTGATTACCTATCGTCCTTTTACACAATTTCCTTTTTAAATTCAAACAAAACAAATGAAAGGTTGTCCCCTAAACATTTTTTAAGCTTCTTGTCAGTTAAAATCTTCCAGTTGTCTTTCACTATACTACAAATGGCACCTACATCACTGGTATGGTTTAAACATACCCTTGGGGTAGCAAAATAAAATGTCTTTCTAGCCTCTTTCTCATCAAATTTACTAAACAACCAAGGCTTACCCTGTTTGCTCCTAATATTTTTCACTTCCCCCAGTGTTGTTGTTAGCTCATGTCCTTTATATCCCAAGGACCTTAGCCTAGAGCATAACAAGCCCAACTCTTCATTAAAGTTGTCATCAGTCATACAGAATCTGGAGGCTCTATGAGCTTGTCCCTTCACAATATTCTTAAAAACTCTTCTGGGGTGCATGCTGTCATGTGATAAGTAATGGTTCTTCCAACATGACTTTCTATAAATAGATGTCTTAATAACCCCATCTAAGTTCTTACATCAAGAAACTATATAATATCACAAGAACTATGAACCGTAAACTTCAGGAAGGAAGTAGTATTTTCCAAACAGTGTAAAAACAAACTTAACTCCTCCTTGGTATTGTTCCATAATAAAAACAAATCACCAACAAACCTAACATAAAATATAAATTGAACCTCTCCAAGCATTAGCATCACCAAACACATGCAACTGTTCCCAATAAGCCAAAGTCAAATTCGCATACGTGTTGACCCAGGGAGTTCCCATCGCTACACCACTATTCTGACGATGATAATCCTCCCCAAAAAGAAAAACATTTTCCAACACAAGTTGCATCAAAAAACATATCACATCTTGCATGCCATTTCTATAAGTACTAAAACATCTGAAAAAATGTCTCACAGGATGTAAACCGTATGAATTGGGTAACGTCAGGAGTCACAAATAGTCAGATCCCAATTTGTCCATAACATCCCCCAAACATTGAAGAAAATTAGCTGAATCCCTCAACACAGCTCTTGCATGAATCAATAAAGGTTTAAGTTGAACTTCCAACCTACTAGACAAAAGCTCCGTGGGCCATCCCCTCCCTGAAACTATCAGCCTTAGGGGGGAGGGGTCTAACAGATCCTTGTGCAAACCCTTAATAAACTGCACACAAGGGTGTTCGACATAAAAATATTCATAAAGAGAATGTTCTAGCTTATACTCTGTATAAAGTCTTATTAACTCAATTTTCAAGCATGAAACAATACAGTCACATTCCCTTCTAGCAATTATCTTGTAGGTAGACACATCCGAAAGCACCATACTCATTTTATTGTCATATGCCACAGTGTCCAAAACCACAACGGCTACCCCCTTGTCAACTGGCATAATAGTCAAAGCAGTATTAGACTCGAGTTCCCTTAGTGCAGCTCTTTCATCAAATGTCAAATTGAAAAAAGAGGGCTGATCTCGCCCTTTTACCTTCTTAATCAAATCGCTTTCACAAAGGACTCAAGGATAGGGTGTGTACTGGGAATAAAGTGCTTCTTTTCTGAAACTGTTCTGCCCTTTCATTGTTTTGCTCACCAAACATACTCCATAGCATTAAATTATGCACAAACAGTTTAAGATCAATTACAGTGGAACAGAGGGAATGAAACTCAACCCTCTATTTAAAACCTTTAAATGACAGGGCTAGACCTAAGGAGCCAGCTTTAAGAAATACATTTTTTTACAAACTGCCAGCTCTGCTAAGAATGAAAGATTTTAACAAACTGGGCCACTCAGCAAGTCGTGGGAGGAAACGAAGAAATATTTCCCTATAGCAAATAATGACTTTGAGAATTTCCGCGTTTATAATATTTCAGCTTTCTCACTTAATGACAATCATTTAAAGGTTTTAAATAGAGGGTTGAGTTAATGTTAAGGAGTATGTTTGGTGAGCAGAACAATGAAAGGGTAGCACAGTTTCGGAAAAGAAGCACTTTTATTCCCAGTACACACCCTAACACCGAGTCCTTTGTGAAAGTTTGTGAAATGGATTTGATTAAAAAGGTAAAAGGGCGAGATCGGCCCTCTTTTTTCAATTTGATATTTGATGAAAGAGCTGCACTAAGGGAACAAGAGTCTAATACTGGTTTGACAGTTAAGCCAGCTGACAAGGGGAGAGCTGTTGTGGTTTTGGACACTGTGGTACATGAGAATAAAATGAGTATGATGCTTTTGGATGTGTCTACCTACAAGAGAATTACTAGAAGAGAATGTGACTGTATAGTTCCATGCTTGAAAATGAGTTAATAAGACTTTATACAGAGTATAAGATAAACATATTCATAAAGAGAATGTTCTATGTCGAACACCCTTGTGTACTGTTTATTAAGGGTTTGCCCAAGGTGCACAAGGATCCGTTGGACCCCCCAACTCAGGCTGATAGTTTTTGGGGGGGGGGTCCACGGAGCCTTTGTCTAGTTGGTTGGAAGTTCAGCTTAACCCTTTATCGATTCATGCATGAGCTGCGTTGAGGAATCCAAGCTCATTTTCTTCGATGTTTGGGGGATGTTATGGCCAAGTTGGGATCTGACTGTTTGTGACTCTTGACGTTAATAGTCTTTTTACTGTCATACCCAATTCATATAGCTTACATGCTGTGAGACATTTTTTGAGATGTTTTAGTACTTACAGAAATTACATGCAAGATGTGGTATGTTTTTTGATGCAACTTGTGCTGGAAAATAATGTTTTTCTTTTTGGGGAGGAATATTATCTTCAGAATCGTGGTGTGGCAATGGGAACTCCCTGCGCCAACACACATGCAAATTTGACTTTGGATTATTGGGAGCATTTGCATGTGTTTGGTGATGCTAATGCTTGGAGAGGTTCGATTTTATTTTATGTTAGGTTTGTTGATGATTTGTTTTTATTATGGAACAATACCAAGGAGAAGTTAAATTTGTTTTTACACTATTTGGAAAATACTACTTCCTGAAGTGTATGGTTCACAGTTCTTGTGATATCATATAGTTTCTTGATGTTAAACTATATAACAACTTAGAAAACCAAAAGGCAGCAGGAACAGCATCAGTGTTTACCAAAGAAAAATGTAAAACAAAAACACCAAAAATCAGGAGAAAACCAGGTCTTTTAGCGTAAAATGATTTAATTCACTATTCGTCAAAGGCAACTTCATCAGAAATGTAATTCACTACTACAGAAACACACTTAAAATACTGTCAACAAGTGAACAATTAATTGTATAACAAGCTGTTCAACTCATAAAACAATTATTCAATTGAAATGAACCATCAATTAACTTAGTCCCATAGACTGTTTGCAGCTTGCTCATTTGTTGCTTCTGAGTACTTTTGTCCATCTTATCACTAAACACTTTTATCGACCCAGAGTCTATGTCAATTGTAATATCACCAATGTTGTCTATTTGGCTAAGTGGCGGCAATTCTCTTCTTTCTATGTTGGAAAGACAAACTGGCAACTGAAAGACCGGATTTTGCAACATCTAAGGGATGTAAGGTTGAAAGCTAAACATAATGCATTGTCACAACATATAGCCCTATACAATGACCATGTTTTTTCTTTTATAGTTTTACAGGTGATTTTTTGTAAATATAAGGGGTGGGTATATTGTCAAGACTGAAAGTGTTGAATCTAGCTGGATAGCTGTTTTTGGCTGACAACCCATCCGCTTGAATTGTGTTTTACCTATGAAACCTATTTTAAAAGGGAGGAGGATTTAATGCTGAGTGGATGACGTCTTGAATATATACAGCTTTGCTTGATTCAGTATTTTATGGACCTGATGAAGGGAAAACCCGAAAGTGCTTGTCCTGCTGTGACTTTATTGTTTTATTAAAGTTTATGCTTTCCAACGTGGTGGGGTGGTCTGTGATTTTTTTAAGCTTGCATCCTGGTTTTGTGTCATTGTGGGCCTTCAATCATTGTGGGCCTCTTTCTGTTTTATTGTTCCTTATAACTATCTTCAGTCCAGCATTACATAAATTGCTCAGTGCCCTCCTTCCTTCTCTTATACCTTAATCCTGTTCCTGAACATTATCCTGCATGCACTGTTCCCACAATTTCCATTTATTTCTATGTAATTTGCACCTTCCCTTTTCTAAAGATACTTGTTCCAGTTATTTTCTCTATAATAATATTAAATACTTCAAATATAGTTGGTTTCAACTTTGATTTCCATTTTTGCTTTTCCAATTGCTTTTTTTGGGCAGCCAACAGAATTACATTTAATAAGGCCTTAATATGTACTATGTGTAGGCAATTCAGATCATGTGTCCCAATGCAAAAGAATAATTTTGTTAGTTCTAGACATTTATTCGTCCAATATTTTTAACACAGTACTCTGTAGGGAATTTTAAAATCTGCCTACCCATTACACTACCAAAACATGTTCTCAGTTACCTCTTTCTTTCCCACCACACCTCCAGCATTTGCTCTCTATGGAAAAATTCTTTGAAGTCTGATTGGAGTATAAAGATACACATGCAAACACTTCCAAGCAAAGATGCTAAACTTTCTGGACTTTGTTGCATACTTGGAAGCCATACATATGTCCTTCCATTGTTCTCTTGTAAATTGATTTTCCAGTTTCTCTTTAAAATCTTTTCTAACCTCCTTTGATTAATTCTTATAGTTATCATGCAATATTTTATATACCTTACTAATTATCCCCTTTTCAATGGCAGCTTCTATTCTAGTTCCAACTGAAAATTCCAGCAAAGCAGGGATTTCACTTAAGTTTTCCCTAACTCCCTCTCATTGCCTATACTCTTGATATTAATCCATGGAAGGAAAGGAAGTACCAGTCCTGCAGTCTAAACATCCTGTTGGCCTCATACCACTCTATTACCTTTCTTTCTCTTGTTATTTGCTCCTAGTACCTTGCTTTCTTTGCCAGTTTTCTGTAGTAAATTCCATCTCCCTTTTGCCTATTTTCTGTATCACTTCTTGCAGTTATCCCTATTGGCAAAATCCCTTTCTCCAGTCTCACATTGGCTTAGTTCTTAGAATGCTTTCTGCTACTTTATAAGTATATTACGTATGGTTATTATTCTCTAAGGATCTGGATTCAAAATCTCCCTCTATATTACCTGAAATCATCATCATACCTTTCCACTTTGAATTATAACCTTCTGCTTGTGTTACGTATGAGTCTTAATCATGTAGCTCTAAAATATCCCTTCAAATCAGGTAATCCTAAACTACCTTGTTGTATTGCAAGGATAGGTTTATCCCAGTGAACTCTTGCGATCTTCACCTCCCAGATAAATTCCCTCAACTTTTTATTACTGTCCACAACTTCTTCTCTAGTTGATAAAAATATGCCTGACCCTTATATAAAACTAATGGTAGCAAAAACGTATTCATTGCTTGCATCTTGCTATCCATATCCATAAATAAGAGCTTTAAGGTTCTTAGTTTTTGTATTATATTTTATTTAGTCTCTTCCCAAACATCCTTAGCTGCCATAAAAGAAGCATTTTATGCCATACCCCTAAATACTTCATCTTATCATGCCCCCATAAATATGCATATTGCTGAACCAATTCATATTGGCACACAATTTATGGCTATAGTCTGTTTTATTTTCATTAGTTTGATATCCCTAAAGGACTTTGAAACTATCTGAAAATGTTCCATAATACTGAGATGTCATTTTGTGGATTTTATGTACAAAATAACAGAATCTGTAAATAAAGTCAACTTTTCATGATTAGCACACTAATTATATCCTTCCATTTCTGAGTCCCTTATTTTCTTTGCCAATAGCTCTAAATATAAAGCAAATAATAATGGGGAAAGAGGACACCCCTGCCAGGTTCCTCTGTTCAAACACAGCTTATCAGAGAGGAACCCTCCCACTTAAATTCTTACCACTGATCTTTCATATATCCTAATTAACTATTATTATATCAGAGAACACATATGTTTCCATTGCCCTACTCATAATCTAAGTATACTCTACTGAATGCTTTCTCTGCATCCAGACCAAATAACAGTGGCATTTTCTTACATTATGCTTCCCTCTGAATCATCATTGATCTATTAATGCTGTCACTTGTTTGCCTCACCTCCTCAAAACTGCACTGATCCATATCTATAAATTTTGGCAACCACTTTGCCATTCTTTTAGTTAACATAGACATACATAACACTTCATTATCAGGGTTTAAAATTGAAATGGTTCTGTATGAAACAAGGTCTGATAAGTCTTTACTGTCTTTAGGTAATACAGCCACTATAGCTTTCTTCCAAAATGTTGGTACTTCACTTCTTTTTAAAATACCGTTAAATAAAATCTTCCGGATCTTTATCACTTTCTTCCCTCTTAACTTCAAGACCTCCACAGGAATATCATCTGTTCCTAGAAACTTTCTTGAAGATTGATTATACATCACTGTTTTATCTCATCTCCTCCACCTTAACTATTATTTGCTGAGCCTTATGCATCTCTAACATTCACATAATTAGGTCTCCTGTAATTATTTCCATTAGTGCTTTTTCTTGATTTCTGCATTTCTCTGTTATACAAATTTTAATAAAATTTCTGAAATGCTTCTAATACTTCTAAAGGATCTTTGGTTATTTTTCTTGTCATAGGCTCCCTAAGTTTCACAACTACACTTTCAACTTTCTGTTATCCAAGTCATTGTATTAAAAGTTTTAATGGTCTGGAGTTATTCTCAAAAAATAGATGCTTAACTGCAATCTTTCTAAACTCATGCATATTATTCAGGCACTCCCTTATTCTCTCTTTAGCACTCTGCAATTGTGCCTCTTCTTGTTCTGTAAGACTCTCTTTATTCTGTAATATTTTAACCTTTCTTAGCCCCTATAAATAGTTATTACTTCTTAACCATATATTTGTCTTTTACTTCTACCCTATTTTTAAATACCACTTTCATTTTATCCCACTCACTAGCCATACTTATCTTCCCTAATAACTGTTGAATAATTTCCAATACCCATTCTTTAAATTCCTTTTTAACAGGTAGGTGGGAAAATGCACGTGTCTCATTTTTACTTCATTGCCCTTTATCTTTATCTTGGTTTTTATTGGTGCAGGATCTGAAATTGTTGTTCAATGTGTTGAAAATTTCACTGAAGCGAACATGTTCCTGTGAAATAAAGTTTCTATCTAGTCGAGCCCAGTTATTGTACCTTGGGAAATAATATGTACATTCTGTCCAAGTTCCTACTACTGATTTCACATCTTCAGTACCAAATATTTTCATAAATTTCTTAAGAAATATATCCTCTTTTGTTATATTTCCCTTCTAGGTCCCCCTGACACATCCTCACTATTGCTAATCAAGTCCCACCCCCCACCTATAAGTAATATACCCTGCTGAAAGTGGATTATTTTTCCACAATTTTGTTAAGATCCATAACAGCAGTTTTTGGTGGAATATAAATGCGTGCAATTATAATCCTCCACCCTTGCCCACAGCTCCTTACTACTATAAATCTACCATTATTTTCCTCTTACATCATTACTAGAACTCCTCTACAACTTGATATAATTATTCCCCCTTTCCTTTGTCCCTGATATTCTACTGAAAATCTATCATGAAATCCTTTGTCAAAATCACATGCTCATTTCTTTCTAAATGTGTCTCCAGTGCTATTTGCACTCTGCATTTCTTAAAAGAATTAAACTTTCTTTCCTTTTTGTTCATACCAGTGAGATCATTCACATTCCAATATAATATGGAAAGTCCAAGACACAAAATGAGCAGCTAGAACAAAAACACCAACAGGAAAACAACCAAAGTATAATGAAGAAAAATGACTTCAGCGTAAAACACGTTTAATGGGCTTTCATCTGAAAAGCAGACTTCTTCAGAAACCAATACAAACTCATAAATAGCATCTCTTTATATAACAAAAAAACTCTACTCAATTAAGAACAATTATCCAATAAATCAATTATGAAAATTTAAAAAAAAAATGAACAAAAAAAATAAACATACGTTAAACTTTAAAACATTGAAACATGAAAAAACTCACTTATAAAATATTAACCTTTAAAATATTTGAATATTTAGGAACAAATAGTGAGCCTTTTGTTCCTCAAAAAAGATTTAATATTAATAGTGTCATTAAGACTGGGAAAAACGTCCACCCCTAACTTCAACTGCCATAATGTCTCTCTCATCTCTGATTTATTTCTATAATTCACCCCTCTAAGGTCCTTAGGAACTTGTTCCAAAATACTAAACAAAAATTTCTTACCAGCACATTGAATTCTGTTTATATAAGGCAGACAGACTTTTGGTGGACTTAAAACTTTTTAGCAGGAAAATGAACTTAAATTATACTTTAATGAAAATAAAACAAGCTAGGTGGTAACTGATTGATAAATCTTCCGTTGCTCAAACCAATGCACAAATATAATAAAAAAGAAGTAACAATGAGCAGCAGAAGGAAACAAGCATTACCCAAGTCCAAGGTCCACACTCCACAAAATATCCACTGCAGTCACCAATGGTAAAATCCAGCAGAAATCACTAAAAAGACACCAAAAAGAAGGCAGTAATATAAATAGCAGAACTCCTTTATTGTAGTCGACAAGGTAAGTGCTTTCACTGTAATAGCTTCATCAGACCAGATAACAACTACAAACACACAGCCTATTTAAATACATTCATAATAGGTGTAGCCAATAAAAATCTGACAATTAAATATTCAATTAACTGTCAAAGACGAACAAAACTTCACACTAATGAAAAGCCTGTATGAATAATGAAATTACAATACTTATCATTATACAAAAACTGTATAAAAAGCATGAAAACTGTACATCTAACATCCATTCATATAAAAATATAAAATAAAAATTATAAAAAACTCTCATAACCAAATATGCTCACATACACCACATAAAACATCACATGGCACATCATTACTTAAACAATCTCATTTTCTTTAAAATAGGTTTAATAGATGCCCTTTCATTCAAACCCTTGCCCCGATCTGCATGGAGCATAATTATCCATTGGGCTTCCCTGTATTCTGTATGAGTATATATATCACCCCCTCTGCTACTCAACTGAATTGTCTCAATAACTCTAAAGCAGAAAATATGAGAGATGTCTAACTCTACCACATGTTTTGACAAAGCATTACGCAAGGAACCTTTCCTAATGTGATACAGATGTTCCCTCATGCTGTCATGTAAGGTTCTAGTAGTTTTACCAATGTAAAACGTGTGACATAGGGAACATTCTGCTAAATAAACCAAATTAACAGTCTTACAGTCTGCATGAGCATGAAACTTAAATTCCTTATGTAGATCAGGATGCATAAAAATGGGAGAGGTGTTAATGTACTGTCAAAAACTACAACTATCACAAGGTAGTGTAGATCCAAGGGATGCTGACATAGAACTCACATTCCTATCATAACATAACAATCTTTTCAGGTTCTTGCAATTTCTAAACCTAAAAATAGGTTTCTCTCCTACAATCCTGCATATGTCATGGTCTACTTTCAAAACAGACCAATGATTACTAAACAACTTAGTAACATCAATGTGATCACAAGTATAAAACAAGGGAACCTTCACCTCACAAACATCGGAATGTCATCTCCTATCAATGTTCAGGTCAATAGCCGGTCCAAAATAAGGAGCGGCTATACCCGATCTCAACTGATCCAAGTCTAACCATTGAAAATCTATTTCAGAAGGGGCATACCCATGTGCCAACAGTTTGCATTTCAAACCCTCAATCTCTTGTGAAAACCCTGTAACAGTAGGATTTAACCTAGAGGCTCTGATCCCTTGACCTCTAATTAAATTCTTAAAGATATAACCTGGGTGCATACTGGATGTAAATAGGAATGCGTTCCTATGACAGGTTTTACGATACACCCCAGTACTGATAATGCCCCTGGTAGCTTCTCAATATACAAACCCAAAAACTCAGCACGTGTATATGACCAAGTAAAGGTGAACTTTAAACAATTGGTCAAATTATTCACCATTTCATGAAATGCATATAAGCTATCCACTGGGCCTTTCCACAACAAAAACAAATCATCGATAAAACAAAACATGTATTTTAAAAGCAAAAGTAGGAAACAGAACATTACTCTCCCAGTGTGCTAGAAACATATTGGTGCAGCTACTGGCACAAGAAGTGCTCATAACTATGCCATGTCTCTGAAGATATAAGTCACTACCATAAGTGAAGACATTATTTTCAAGCACAAGTTCCAAAAACAGACAAAGCAAATCTATCTGAGTTGAAGTGTATTCGCTATGTAAAACAAGATACTCATGTATATAAAACACCCACACAACGCGCAGTTCCGGCACAATAAAAGCTGTCTCAGTGTTTGAGGAACGGACTGGTCCTAAAATTCCAAAAGTCCGATGAAAAGTAAAAAAGTGTTTTATTACACTAAAGAAAGTACACAAAATAAAATGATAAAAAACAGAACAAAGATTGAGCGCTTTCGCCTCCCTCCGGAGGCTTCTTCAGAATCTACCACCATTTCCAAATGTTCCTTGTTTAATACATATTGCTCCAAAATCATTGGCTAGCAGTATCATCATTCATTAACTAATTGAACATTAAAGGGCTGGCATATGAAAAAGAACCTAGCGTATACAACAACAAAGGACAGTGTACCAAAAAGGCAATACAATGAAAAAATGAAATAAAATAAAATAAAATGAGGACAAACCCAAACATGCTTTAAATATATAATGTATGCTGTAAAAAAAAAAAAATATATATATATATATATATATATACATATATATGAATATATAAAAACTATCTGATTGTGTGGAATTCAGTCCAATTCAGAATGGTTGAAGAACAATTTAATTACACAGTATAAATCTACAAAATAATATATTTACCTATTAGTTTAAAAAGAAATAAGTAAATAAATAATTAAGTATACGCAAATATATAAATATGTGTAATAAAAAATATAAATTGAATTGAATAAATACATGAATATATATATATATATATATATATATATATATATATATATATATAAAATATATTAAATATAATAAATATATGAAGTATATAAAATGTATATGTAAAATATAAAATATAGACAATAAAATCTGAATATAAAATTCTAAAGATTCTTAATTTAAAAAGAAGGGAGTAAATTGTAACACTGTCATCTTGTTTTGACTTTGTTTTTAGTCTGCAGCTAACATTTTTAGTGCTGGAGTTATAGAAATATGGTCATTAAGGCCCTTGCCACAACATGCATCGAGCCTTAACTGCCAAATCATTTCCCTATACTCCAAAAGCGTCTCCCAGTCACCACCCCTATCTGGGTGAGCAACCTCCTCTATTACCCAGAATTTGTAATCAGCCACATTACAAGTCAAAGCATGACTATATAGGGTGTTATTCTCATTGTGCTTGTTTATATCCCCGATATGTTCATAAATTCTAGATCTGAGATGGCGCTCGGTTTTCCCTATATAGTAGCTCCAACATGCTTGACAAAATACTAGGTAAACAACCCCTTTTGAGGAGCAACTATTATACCTTCTAGCCCCAAGTGTCACGTCTAGGCTAGGTATTCTCACTTCCTTTAATCCAGCAATATAAGAGCACTGTGCGCATCTACCACATCTAAATGTACCACACTTCTTACTGATCCCTTCTGTATTCATCTTTTCTCTTTCAATCATATTTTTAATATTCTTGTTTCTCCTAAAACTATATGTTATATTGCCCTGGAACACGTTAGTTCTAGTAGATATATTTCTGAACAAATCCCAAGTCTCATTAATACATTTTTGTAACCATCTAATACCTCTATAATATGTTAATGTCAAGTATGGTACTGTATTTAAGTTATCAATATTGTCACCCCCCCTGCTCATTGTGGGTGTTTATTGAAAAATCTACTTCAAAACTAGAATCTGCAGTGCCCCCGCTGGTTAAAAGGGGAATACATCTATTACCCCTGCCTGTCAGGACATATTCTTTTATGGAATTAATAAGTTCCATTGGATATCCTCTCTCTAGGAACATTCTCTCTACATTATTAATTTTATTCACAAAATCACCCTCGTCAGAGATCATTCTAGCCATTCTGATCATTTGTCCTGTCACAATATTTTTCTTTAACTGATAAGGATGGTCGCTTTCAAAATGTAAATAGGCATTTGAAAAATGCTCCTTCCCATAGATGTTTGACCTATAACATTTCTTTTGATGGTCTTTATTTAATTCCACATCTAGGAAGTGAATTTCATCTCTTCCCACCTGATATGTGAATTGTAGAAATGTACTTGTTTGATTAATGTAATAAATAAATTCCTTTATAGAATCAAAAGGCCTTGTCCATAAGACAAATATGTCGTCCAGAAAACGGAAATATTTTGCTATATGCTGACTGAATTCTGACCTAAAAACATATTTACGCTCCCAGAATAACATAATAATATTTGCTATTTGCGTATATGGAGGCACATGCTGATCCCATGGCAATTCCCTCTTTTTGGTGGTAATAATCACCCTGAAAATAAACATAATTGTATTTTACAACTAATTCCATACACTCTAAAACAACTTTAAATTCATCACCTGTTAAAAAATTCATTTCAATCAACATTTCATCAAACCATTCCAAACCTTCAGTCTGAGGTATCACTGAAAACAAATCCCTTACATCAATCGTAATAAATATTATCATCTGTATAAATACTCTTGCCAATTTTATTTAAAAAGTCCCATAAATCAACTAAAATATGGTCATATTTGTTATAAAACTTTTTTAACTTACTGTCCACATAAATAGCCAAAGGTTGTGCCTTGGACCCTTGCGATGAAACTATAGGTCTCATGGGTGGATTATAAAGTGACTTGTGTACCTTCGGTATAACAAAATAACAGGTATAACAGGCTTAGGGACTCTTAGAAATTTATATAGTTCAATGCCAATCCTTGTAATACATTATCTTCCAAAATTAAATCTATCTTCTTATAGGAAATATTAATCTCATTTCTAGTCACTAATCCATAACAATCTTCTTTGTCCAAAATATCTTTCATTCTTTTAATGTAGTCCCATCTGTCCATTAATACCACCCCTCCACCTTCGTCTGGTTTCATTACACAAATTCTATCATTAACACTTAAGTTCATTTAACAAATGTATTTCAGCCTCAGTCAAATTTTTACCTATCTCAATCTCTTTTTTGTATTCATTATGTATTCTATTAGTAACACATCTCTCAAAATTCAAAATTTCATACTGAAGCGGAGGGTTATAGGTACTAGATCTAATAAGTACGTTTTTCCTATCCTGGACCTCCCTATCCTTATACATATGTATAAAATTTAATTAACTTGTGAAAATTTTAATATCCAGTAGAATATTTTCAATTCTAGGTTTTTTAATAGGGACGAAGGTAAAATCTTTTGTAAAAAGGTTAAAATAAGTTTCATTAATGGGTATATCAGTGTAGTTAAAAATATTAAAATTATTAAATGAACTAATAATATCATTGTGTTGCTTGTCTATCTCTACCATTGAACCTACTTCATTACTGTCTACTGTAGTTCTTTGATTGACATCTTCCCTTATCTGCGTGTCCTCCCCAAATGTTGGGTATTGTTGTTCATCGTAACTTGTGCATATGAGGATTGTTGGGCCCGATTCCTTAACCTCTCTGACCTGGAAAATACTACTTCCTGAAGTGTATGGTTCACAGTTCTTGTGATATCATATAGTTTCTTGATGTTAAACTATATAACAACTTAGAAAACCAAAAGGCGGCAGGAACAGCATCAGTGTTTACCAAAGAAAAATGTAAAACAAAAACACCAAAAATCAGGAGAAAACCAGGTCTTTTAGCGTAAAATGATTTAATTCACTATTCGTCAAAGGCGACTTCATCAGAAATGCAATTCACTACTACAGAAACACACTTAAAATACTGTCAACAAGTGAACAATTAATTGTATAACAAGCTGTTCAACTCATAAAACAATTATTCAATTGAAATGAACCATCAATTAACTTAGTCCCATAGACTGTTTGCAGCTTGCTCATTTGTTGCTTCTGAGTACTTTTGTCCATCTTATCACTAAACACTTTTATCGACCCAGAGTCTATGTCAATTGTAATATCACCAATGTTGTCTATTTGGCTAAGTGGCGGCAATTCTCTTCTTTCTATGTTGGAAAGACAAACTGGCAACTGAAAGACCGGATTTTGCAACATCTAAGGGATGTAAGGTTGAAAGCTAAACATAATGCATTGTCACAACATATAGCCCTATACAATGACCATGTTTTTTTCTTTTATAGTTTTACAGGTGATTTTTTGTAAATATAAGGGGTGGGTATGTTGTCAAGACTGAAAGTGTTGAATCTAGCTGGATAGCTGTTTTTGGCTGACAACCCATCCGGCTTGAATTGTGTTTTACCTATGAAACCTATTTTAAAAGGGAGGAGGATTTAATGCTGAGTGGATGACGTCTTGAATATATACAGCTTTGCTTGATTCAGTATTTTATGGACCTGATGAAGGGAAAACCCGAAAGTGCTTGTCCTGCTGTGACTTTATTGTTTTATTAAAGTTTATGCTTTCCAACGTGGTGGGGTGGTCTGTGATTTTTTTAAGCTTGCATCCTGGTTTTGTGTCATTGTGGGCCTTCAATCATTGTGGGCCTCTTTCTGTTTTATTGTTCCTTATAACTATCTTCAGTCCAGCATTACATAAATTGCTCAGTGCCCTCCTTCCTTCTCTTATACCTTAATCCTGTTCCTGAACATTATCCTGCATGCACTGTTCCCACAATTTCCATTTATTTCTATGTAATTTGCACCTTCCCTTTTCTAAAGATACTTGTTCCAGTTATTTTCTCTATAATAATATTAAATACTTCAAATATAGTTGGTTTCAACTTTGATTTCCATTTTTGCTTTTCCAATTGCTTTTTTTGGGCAGCCAACAGAATTACATTTAATAAGGCCTTAATATGTACTATGTGTAGGCAATTCAGATCATGTGTCCCAATGCAAAAGAATAATTTTGTTAGTTCTAGACATTTATTCGTCCAATATTTTTAACACAGTACTCTGTAGGGAATTTTAAAATCTGCCTACCCATTACACTACCAAAACATGTTCTCAGTTACCTCTTTCTTTCCCACCACACCTCCAGCATTTGCTCTCTATGGAAAAATTCTTTGAAGTCTGATTGGAGTATAAAGATACACATGCAAACACTTCCAAGCAAAGATGCTAAACTTTCTGGACTTTGTTGCATACTTGGAAGCCATACATATGTCCTTCCATTGTTCTCTTGTAAATTGATTTTCCAGTTTCTCTTTAAAATCTTTTCTAACCTCCTTTGATTAATTCTTATAGTTATCATGCAATATTTTATATACCTTACTAATTATCCCCTTTTCAATGGCAGCTTCTATTCTAGTTCCAACTGAAAATTCCAGCAAAGCAGGGATTTCACTTAAGTTTTCCCTAACTCCCTCTCTTTGCCTATACTCTTGATATTAATCCATGGAAGGAAAGGAAGTACCAGTCCTGCAGTCTAAACATCCTATTGGGCTCATACCACTCTATTACCTTTCTTTCTCTTGTTATTTGCTCCTAGTACCTTGCTTTCTTTGCCAGTTTTCTGTAGTAAATTCCATCTCCCTTTTGCCTATTTTCTGTATCACTTCTTGCAGTTATCCCTATTGGCAAAATCCCTTTCTCCAGTCTCACATTGGCTTAGTTCTTAGAATGCTTTCTGCTACTTTATAAGTATATTACGTATGGTTATTATTCTCTAAGGATCTGGATTCAAAATCTCCCTCTATATTACCTGAAATCATCATCATCATACCTTTCCACTTTGAATTATAACCTTCTGCTTGTGTTACGTATGAGTATTAATCGTGTAGCTCTAAAATATCCCTTCAAATCAGGTAATCCTAAACTACCTTGTTGTATTGCAAGGATCAGTTTATCCCAGTGAACTCTTGCGATCTTCACCTCCCAGATAAATTCCCTCAACTTTTTATTACTGTCCACAACTTCTTCTCTAGTTGATAAAAATATGCCTGACCCTTATATAAAACTAATGGTAGCAAAAACGTATTCATTGCTTGCATCTTGCTATCCATATCCATAAATAAGAGCTTTAAGGTTCTTAGTTTTTGTATTATATTTTATTTAGTCTCTTCCCAAACATCCTTAGCTGCCATAAAAGAAGCATTTTATGCCATACCCCTAAATACTTCATCTTATCATGCCCCCATAAATATGCATATTGCTGAACCAATTCATATTGGCACACAATTTATGGCTATAGTCTGTTTTATTTTCATTAGTTTGATATCCCTAAAGGACTTTGAAACTATCTGAAAATGTTCCATAATACTGAGATGTCATTTTGTGGATTTTATGTACAAAATAACAGAATCTGTAAATAAAGCCAACTTTTCATGATTAGCACACTAATTATATCCTTCCATTTCTGAGTCCCTTATTTTCTTTGCCAATAGCTCTAAATATAAAGCAAATAATAATGGGGAAAGAGGACACCCCTGCCAGGTTCCTCTGTTCAAACACAGCTTATCAGAGAGGAACCCTCCCACTTAAATTCTTACCACTGATCTTTCATATATCCTAATTAACTATTATTGTATCAGAGAACACATATGTTTCCATTGCCCTACTCATAATCTAAGTATACTCTACTGAATGCTTTCTCTGCATCCAGACCAAATAAAAGTGGCATTTTCTTACATTATGCTTCCCTCTGAATCATCATTGATCTATTAATGCTGTCACTTGTTTGCCTCACCTCCTCAAAACTGCACTGATCCATATCTATAAATTTTGGCAACCACTTTGCCATTCTTTTAGTTAACATAGACATACATAACACTTCATTATCAGGGTTTAAAATTGAAATGGTACTATATGAAACAAGGTCTGATAAGTCTTTACTGTCTTTAGGTAATACAGCCACTATAGCTTTCTTCCAAAATGTTGGTACTTCACTTCTTTTTAAAATACCGTTAAATAAAATCTTCCGGATCTTTATCACTTTCTTCCCTCTTAACTTCAAGACCTCCACAGGAATATCATCTGTTCCTAGAAACTTTCTTGAAGATTGATTATACATCACTGTTTTATCTCATCTCCTCCACCTTAACTATTATTTGCTGAGCCTTATGCATCTCTAACATTCACATAATTAGGTCTCCTGTAATTATTTCCATTAGTGCTTTTTCTTGATTTCTGCATTTCTCTGCGTTATACAAATTTTAATAAAATTTCTGAAATGCTTCTAATACTTCTAAAGGATCTTTGGTTATTTTTCTTGTCATAGGCTCCCTAAGTTTGACAACTACACTTTCAACTTTCTGTTATCCAAGTCATTGTATTAAAAGTTTTAATGGTCTGGAGTTATTCTCAAAAAATAGATGCTTAACTGCAATCTTTCTAAACTCATGCATATTATTCAGGCACTCCCTTATTCTCTCTTTAGCACTCTGCAATTGTGCCTCTTCTTGTTCTGTAAGACTCTCTTTATTCTGTAATATTTTAACCTTTCTTAGCCCCTATAAATAGTTATTACTTCTTAACCATATATTTGTCTTTTACTTCTACCCTATTTTTAAATACCACTTTCATTTTATCCCACTCACTAGCCATACTTATCTTCCCTAATAACTGTTGAATAATTTCCAATACCCATTCTTTAAATTCCTTTTTAACAGGTAGGTGGGAAAATGCACGTGTCTCATTTTTACTTCATTGCCCTTTATCCTTATCTTGGTTTTTATTGGTGCAGGATCTGAAATTGTTGTTCAATGTGTTGAAAATTTCACTGAAGCGAACATGTTCCTGTGAAATAAAGTTTCTATCTAGTCTAGCCCAGTTATTGTACCTTGGGAAATAATATGTACATTCTGTCCAAGTTCCTACTACTGATTTCACATCTTCAGTACCAAATATTTTCATAAATTTCTTAAGAAATATATCCTCTTTTGTTATATTTCCCCTCTAGGTCCCCCTGACACATCCTCACTATTGCTAATCAAGTCCCACCCCCCACCTATAAGTAATATACCCTGCTGAAAGTGGATTATTTTTCCACAATTTTGTTAAGATCCATAACAGCAGTTTTTGGTGGAATATAAATGCGTGCAATTATAATCCTCCACCCTTGCCCACAGCTCCTTACTACTATAAATCTACCATTATTTTCCTCTTACATCATTACTAGAACTCCTCTACAACTTGATATAATTATTCCCCCTTTCCTTTGTCCCTGATATTCTACTGAAAATATATCATGAAATCCTTTGTCAAAATCACATGCTCATTTCTTTCTAAATGTGTCTCCAGTGCTATTTGCACTCTGCATTTCTTAAAAGAATTAAACTTTCTTTCCTTTTTGTTCATACCAGTGAGATCATTCACATTCCAATATAATATGGAAAGTCCAAGACACAAAATGAGCAGCTAGAACAAAAACACCAACAGGAAAACAACCACAGTATAATGAAGAAAAATGACTTCAGCGTAAAACACGTTTAATGGGCTTTCATCTGAAAAGCAGACTTCTTCAGAAACCAATACAAACTCATAAATAGCATCTCTTTATATAACAAAAAAACTCTACTCAATTAAGAACAATTATCCAATAAATCAATTATGAAAATTTAAAAAAAAATTGAACAAAAAAAATAAACATACGTTAAACTTTAAAACATTGAAACATGAAAAAACTCACTTATAAAATATTAACCTTTAAAATATTTGAATATTTAGGAACAAATAGTGAGCCTTTTGTTCCTCAAAAAAGATTTAATATTAATAGTGTCATTAAGACTGGGAAAAACGTCCACCCCTAACTTCAACTGCCATAATGTCTCTCTCATCTCTGATTTATTTCTATAATTCACCCCTCTAAGGTCCTTAGGGACTTGTTCCAAAATACTAAACAAAAATTTCTTACCAGCACATTGAATTCTGTTTATATAAGGCAAACAGACTTTTGGTGGACTTAAAACTTTTTAGCAGGAAAATGAACTTAAATTATACTTTAATGAAAATAAAACAAGCTAGGTGGTAACTGATTGATAAATCCTCCGTTGCTCAAACCAATGCACAAATATAATAAAAAAGAAGTAACAATGAGCAGCAGAAGGAAACAAGCATTACCCAAGTCCAAGGTCCACACTCCACAAAATATCCACTGCAGTCACCAATGGTAAAATCCAGCAGAAATCACTAAAAAGACACCAAAAGAAGGCAGTAATATAAATAGCAGAACTCCTTTATTGTAGTCGACAAGGTAAGTGCTTTCACTGTAATAGCTTCATCAGACCAGATAACAACTACAAACACACAGCCTATTTAAATACATTCATAATAGGTGTAGCCAATAAAAATCTGACAATTAAATATTCAATTAACTGTCAAAGACGAACAAAACTTCACACTAATGAAAAGCCTGTATGAATAATGAAATTACAATACTTATCATTATACAAAAACTGTATAAAAAGCATGAAAACTGTACATCTAACATCCATTCATATAAAAATATAAAATAAAAATTATAAAAAACTCTCATAACCAAATATGCTCACATACACCACATAAAACATCACATGGCACATCATTACTTAAACAATCTCATTTTCTTTAAAATAGGTTTAATAGATGCCCTTTCATTCAAACCCTTGCCCCGATCTGCATGGAGCATAATTATCCATTGGGCTTCCCTGTATTCTGTATGAGTATATATATCACCCCCTCTGCTACTCAACTGAATTGTCTCAATAACTCTAAAACAGAAAATATGAGAGATGTCTAACTCTATCACATGTTTTGACAAAGCATTACGCAAGGAACCTTTCCTAATGTGATACAGATGTTCCCTCATGCTGTCATGTAAGGTTCTATTAGTTTTACCAATGTAAAACGTGTGACATAGGGAACATTCTGCTAAATAAACCAAATTAACAGTCTTACAGTCTGCATGAGCATGAAACTTAAATTCCTTATGTAGATCAGGATGCATAAAAATGGGAGAGGTGTTAATGTACTGTCAAAAACTACAACTATCACAAGGTAGTGTAGATCCAAGGGATGCTGACATAGAACTCACATTCCTATCATAACATAACAATCTTTTCAGGTTCTTGCAATTTCTAAACCTAAAAATAGGTTTCTCTCCTACAATCCTGCATATGTCATGGTCTACTTTCAAAACAGACCAATGATTACTA
The DNA here is from genome assembly GCF_019279795.1 of Protopterus annectens. NCBI lineage: Eukaryota > Metazoa > Chordata > Ceratodontiformes > Protopteridae > Protopterus > Protopterus annectens. Next base: position 234,323,727 of record NC_056747.1, on the reverse strand, counting down.
AACAACTTAGTAACATCACTGTGATCACATGTATAAAACAAGGGAACCTTCACTGCACAAACATCGGAATGTCATCTCCTATCAATGTTCAGGTCAATAGCCGGTCCAAAATAAGGAGCGGCTATACCCGATCTCAACTGATCCAAGTCTAACCATTGAAAATCTATTTCAGAAGGGGCATACCCATGTGCCAACAGTTTGCATTTCAAACCCTCAATCTCTTGTGAAAACCCTGTAACAGTAGGATTTAACCTAGAGGCTCTGATCCCTTGACCTCTAATTAAATTCTTAAAGATATAACCTGGGTGCATACTGGATGTAAATAGGAATGCGTTCCTATGACAGGTTTTACGATACACCCCAGTACTGATAATGCCCCTGGTAGTTTCTCAATATACAAACCCAAAAACTCAGCAAGTGTATATGACCAAGTAAAGGTGAACTTTAAACAATTGGTCAAATTATTCACCATTTCATGAAATGCATATAAGCTATCCACTGGGCCTTTCCACAACAAAAACAAATCATCGATAAAACAAAACATGTCTTTTAAAAGCAAAAGTAGGAAACAGAACATTACTCTCCCAGTGTGCTAGAAACATATTGGTGCAGCTACTGGCACAAGAAGTGCTCATAACTACGCCATGTCTCTGAAGATATAAGTCACTACCATAAGTGAAGACATTATTTTCAAGCACAAGTTCCAAAAATAGACAAAGCAAATCTATCTGAGTTGAAGTGTATTCGCTATGTAAAACAAGATACTCATGTATATAAAACACCAACACAACGCGCAGTTCCGGCACAATAAAAGCTGTCTCAGTGTTTGAGGAATGGACTGGTCCTAAAATTCCAAAAGTCCGATGAAAAGTAAAAAAGTGTTTTATTACACTAAAGAAAGTACACAAAATAAAATGTTAAAAAACAGAACAAAGATTGAGCGCTTTCGCCTCCCTCCGGAGGCTTCTTCAGAATCTACCACCATTTCCAAATGTTCCTTATTTAATACATATTGCTCCAAAATCATTGGCTAGCAGTATCATCATTCATTAACTAATTGAACATTAAAGGGCTGGCATATGAAAAAGGACCTAACGTATACAACAACAAAGGACAGTGTACCAAAAAGGCAATACAATGAAAAAATGAAATAAAATAAAATAAAATGAGGACAAACCCAAACATGCTTTAAATATATAATGTATGCTGTAAAAAAAAAAAAAAATATATATATATATATATATATATATATATATATATATATACATATATATGAATATATAAAAACTATCTGATTGTGTGGAATTCAGTCCAATTCAGAATGGTTGAAGAACAATTTAATTACACAGTATAAATCTACAAAATAATATATTTACCTATTAGTTTAAAAAGAAATAAGTAAATAAATAATTAAGTATACGCAAATATATAAATATGTGTAATAAAAAATATAAATTGAATTGAATAAATACATGAATATATATATATATATATATATATATATATATATATATATAAAATATATTAAATATAATAAATATATGAAGTATATAAAATGTATATGTAAAATATAAAATATAGACAATAAAATTTGAATATAAAATTCTAAAGATTCTTAATTTAAAAGAAGGGAGTAAATTGTAACACTGTCATCTTGTTTTGACTTTGTTTTTAGTCTGCAGCTAACATTTTTAGTGCTGGAGTTATAGAAATATGGTCATTAAGGCCCTTGCCACAACATGCATCGAGCCTTAACTGCCAAATCATTTCCCTATACTCCAAAAGCGTCTCCCAGTCACCACCCCTATCTGGGTGAGCAACCTCCTCTATTACCCAGAATTTGTAATCAGCCACATTACAAGTCAAAGCATGACTATATAGGGTGTTATTCTCATTGTGCTTGTTTATATCCCCGATATGTTCATAAATTCTAGATCTGAGATGGCGCTCGGTTTTCCCTATATAGTAGCTCCAACATGCTTGACAAAATACTAGGTAAACAACCCCTTTTGAGGAGCAACTATTATACCTTCTAGCCCCAAGTGTCAAGTCTAGGCTAGGTATTCTCACTTCCTTTAATCCAGCAATATAAGAGCACTGTGCGCATCTACCACATCTGAATGTACCACACTTCTTACTGATCCCTTCTGTATTCATCTTTTCTCTTTCAATCATATTTTTAATATTCTTGTTTCTCCTAAAACTATATGTTATATTGCCCTGGAACACGTTAGTTCTAGTAGATATATTTCTGAACAAATCTCAAGTCTCATTAATACATTTTTGTAACCATCTAATACCTCTATAATATGTTAATGTCAAGTATGGTACTGTATTTAAGTTATCAATATTGTCACCCCCCCCCCCTGCTCATTGTGGGTGTTTATTGAAAAATCTACTTCAAAACTAGAATCTGCAGTGCCCCCGCTGGTTAAAAGGGGAATACATCTATTACCCCTGCCTGTCAGGACATATTCTTTTATGGAATTAATAAGTTCCATTGGATATCCTCTCTCTAGGAACATTCTCTCTACATTATTAATTTTATTCACAAAATCACCCTCGTCAGAGATCATTCTAGCCATTCTGATCATTTGTCCTGTCACAATATTTTTCTTTAACTGATAAGGATGGTCGCTTTCAAAATGTAAATAGGCATTTGAAAAATGCTCCTTCCTATAGATGTTTGACCTATAACATTTCTTTTGATGGTCTTTATTTAATTCCACATCTAGGAAGTGAATTTCATCTCTTCCCACCTGATATGTGAATTGTAGAAATGTACTTGTTTGATTAATGTAATAAATAAATTCCTTTATAGAATCAAAAGGCCTTGTCCATAAGACAAATATGTCGTCCAGAAAACGGAAATATTTTGCTATATGCTGACTGAATTCTGACCTAAAAACATATTTACGCTCCCAGAATAACATAATAATATTTGCTATTTATGTATATGGAGGCACATGCTGATCCCATGGCAATTCCCTCTTTTTGGTGGTAATAATCACCCTGAAAATAAACATAATTGTATTTTACAACTAATTCCATACACTCTAAAACAACTTTAAATTCATCACCTGTTAAAAAATTCATTTCAATCAACATTTCATCAAACCATTCCAAACCTTCAGTCTGAGGTATCACTGAAAACAAATCCCTTACATCAATCGTAATAAATATTATCATCTGTATAAATACTCTTGCCAATTTTATTTAAAAGTCCCATAAATCAACTAAAATATGGTCATATTTGTTATAAAACTTTTTTAACTTACTGTCCACATAAATAGCCAAAGGTTGTGCCTTGGACCCTTGCGATGAAACTATAGGTCTCATGGGTGGATTATAAAGTGACTTGTGTACCTTCGGTATACCAAAATAACAGGTATAACAGGCTTAGGGACTCTTAGAAATTTATATAGTTCAATGCCAATCCTTGTAATACATTATCTTCCAAAATTAAATCTATCTTCTTATAGGAAATATTAATCTCATTTCTAGTCACTAATCCATAACAATCTTCTTTGTCAAAAATATCTTTCATTCTTTTAATGTAGTCCCATCTGTCCATTAATACCACCCCTCCACCTTTGTCTGGTTTCATTACACAAATTCTATCATTAACACTTAAGTTCATTTAACAAATGTATTTCAGCCTCAGTCAAAGTTTTACCTATCTCAATCTCTTTTTTGTGTTCATTATGTATTCTATTGGTAACACATCTCTCAAAATTCAAAATTTCATACTGAAGCGGAGGGTTATAGGTACTAGATCTAATAAGTACGTTTTTCCTATCCTGGACCTCCCTATCCTTATACATATGTATAAAATTTAATTAACTTGTGAAAATTTTAATATCCAGTAGAATATTTTCAATTCTAGGTTTTTTAATAGGGACGAAGGTAAAATCTTTTGTAAAAAGGTTAAAATAAGTTTCATTAATGGGTATATCAGTGTAGTTAAAAATATTAAAATTATTAAATGAACTAATAATATCATTGTGTTGTTTGTCTATCTCTACCATTGAACCTACTTCATTACTGTCTACTGTAGTTCTTTGATTGACATCTTCCCTTATCTGCGTGTCCTCCCCAAATGTTGGGTATTGTTGTTCATCGTAACTTGTGCATATGAGGATTGTTGGGCCCGATTCCTTAACCTCTCTGACCTCCTGGGTTCCTCCATTTCTAAGGGGACACCTGCTCTTTCATTATTTTCTCCATCACTACCATTAAAAAACTGTTGTTCATATCCATAGGAACTGTATTCATAATAGACTTGCTGCCCCTGTCTGTCCATACTAGCTTGTCTAAACTCGTAATTGTCTCTATACATATTATTTCTCTTGTTGTTTCTATTATTCCTAACATTATAATAAGCATTGGAAGTTCTTCCCAATGTATAACTTTTATTTTTGGTTTCATTACAATAAGCAAAACCCCTTTCATACTCATTCAAGTCTCTCTCCAGTTTCCTAAGCTTCCTATTAGTATTTATGTTAATAGTATAGTCAACGTCGTGCAAAACTCTCAACTAAATGTTTTTATATTCATCTATAGAAAGCAATAAATCTGTATTGATTTCATTGTATAATCCATCCATTTCTTTTTTGGTTTGTATCATGACCTAAACATTATGTTTCATTAACAGTTTTAACAATGCCAGCCCACAATCATTAAAAATATCCCATACTGCTTTAAAAAACATTTTGTCCTCATACACATTCGGAAATTTGTTAAGCCTAAGTCCTTTTGGTACTATCTTATCTTTTAAACATTTCTCAAAGTACCAATTCTCTACTGCCAAGGATTTGTATTTAAGTAACAATGATTTAAAAGTCTTACACTTTTCTTTGCATGTCAAATTGACCGTTTGTTCATTCTTCTTCTCCTTAGTGTTGAATCTAAGTGATTGATTCAACCACATTTGAAAATCAATGTCCTTGTAAGATTCCATTACTTGATGCCCAAGGTTAACTTTTTGTTGGTTGATATGTCCCTGACGACCATTAGGTCTCGTACGCCCGTTATCCGGATGCACTTCACCCCCAGCATACTTGCTCTGAGCGTCTGATGTCATCAGTGTAACAGCCATCCCTCTCGGGTTGCTCTGTGCACAGGGGATTTCTTTAGTAGATCCTGAAAGTACTATATCGGCCTGGGAATGGGTCTGAATAACCCTGAGTAGTTCATTAAGCATAGTGCTATTCTCCATCAAACCTGACTCCTCGTACCCGGAAACAGCAGCAGAAAATGTCAACTGATAACCAAAGGAGAATTGAACACAAAGCACCCACACAACGCGCAGTTCCGGCACAATAAAGGCTGTCTCAGTGTTCGAGGACCAGACTGGTCCTAAAATAATCCCAAAAGTCCAATGAAAAGTAAAAAAGTGTTTTATTACACTAAAGAAAGTACACAAAATAAAATGTTAAAAAACAGAACAAAGACTGAGCACTTTTGCCTCCCTCCGGAGGCTTCTTCAGAATCTACCACCATTTCCAAATGCTCCTTATTTAATACATACTGCTCCAAAATCATTGGCTAGCAGTATCATCATTGATTAACTAATTGAACATTAAAGGGCTGGCATATGAAAAAGGACCTAGCGTATACAACAAAGGACAGTGTACCAAAATGGCAATACAATGAAAAAATAAAATAAAATGAAATGAGGACAAACCCAAACATACTTTAAAGATATAATGTATGCTGTAAAAAAAAAAAAAAAAAATATATATATATATATATATATATATATACATACATATATATATATATATATATATATATGAATATATAAAAACTGATTGTCTGGAATTCAGTCCGATTCAGAATGGTTGAAGAACAATTTAATTATACAGTATAAATATACAAAATAATATATTTACCTATTAGTTTAAAAAGAAATAAGTAAATAAATAAATAATTAATATATGTAAATATATAAATATGTGTAATAAAAATATAAATTGAATTGAATAAATACATGAATATATATATATATATATATATATATATATATAATATATTAAATATAATAGATATATGAAGTATATAAAATGTATATATAAAATATAAATATTCAATTCATACTTTCATAGTTTCATAGTATAGTACTAGGCTATCTGCCCTGGGGCATTTGTAAGCCTAGCCATAGTGATGTGGCTTTGGCCACCCCATGAAATGGTACAAAAAATGTACAGAATAAATTTAGAGTACTGTGCCTCTGTCTAGTAGTGACACAATGAAGGTCCCCTTATATAATAGAATTAGTTTACTGTGCCCCTGTCTAGCAGTGACACAGATGTGACCCCTGGGGTAAACTTACGATCTCCCATCCACTCATCAAGATTTATCTTGAAGAGAGTCAGTGAGGGGCTCTGCCTAATACGAACTGGGATCTTGTTCCAAAGCATGGGAAGTCTCTGGGTTATGAATCTATCCCTCCAGCATGCCCTATTCATACTTGTGTCAAGGTTTAAGTCTTTAGCTCTCGTGGTCCTGATGGACTTGGATTTTTTGAGGTGGAGCATGTCCATCAGATCCTGATTGGACATGGCCTAGTATGTCAGGCAGAGATCACCTCTGAGCAGGCAGTATGCTACTGAATAGAGCTGAAGTTTCTTTAGTCTGGCAGAATAAGACATAGGTTGGAGACCCTTGATCCTCTTGGTGAGGTACTTTTGTGGTCTCTCCAGCTGTTGCAAATGCCGGGTGAGGTACATACCAAATGGGGCATTGTACTCAATCATGGGTCTGATGAGGGAGGAATATAGGAGTACAATGACATCTTTGGATCTGGATGTGAATCCCTTCATGATGAGGTGTGCAAGGTAGAATGTTTTTCTAACCACTTTGGCAACGTGGGTATCAAATGAGAGGTCGCTGTCGACTTGGGTCCCTAGGTCTCTGATTACTTTTTCCGTACTCAGTGGGTTGCTGTCTATGTGATAATTTGTGGGTACTTTGTTTTTCCCAAAGGGGATGACTATACATTTTTTGGCATTTAGTTTAAGGCCGTGACTCCGGCACCAGTTGTCCATTTCTGTGAGGCCTTTTTGTAGGATGTGTGTGTCTGCTGGTGTATCGACTATGGCGCCTAGGTTGCAGTCATCTGTGAACTTTGTCAGCCACAGCCCTCCCATGTTTGCTTTAACATCTGAGAAATAAATGCCGAACAAGAGGGGTCCCAGGATAGATCCCTGTGGGACACCACTTGTGACTGGCTTTGAGTCTGACATTGCTCCAGCGATTTTAACTTTATGGGTTCTAGCCTTTAGCCAGTTTGCAACCCATCTAGTGACATAAGGGTTTACTTTTAAGCTGTTGAGCTTATCTATGATGCCTGAGTGGGGTATTGTGTCGAAGGCCTTAGCCAAGTCCAGGTATGCTGTATGGACTGCTTTGCCCTCGTCAATGGCTCTAGTGACTGTTTCGAAAAAGTCAACCAGGTTTAAAAGGCAGGATCTGCCCTTTAAAAAGCTGAACTGGGAGGGGTCAGGTGTCTGTAGGTTTCCTATGTCTCTGTTTATGAGTTCCATAATGATTATTTCCATAGCTTTGCAGACCAGGCTGGTTAAGCTTATTGGGCGGTAGTTTCCAGGGTCTGTAGAGGCACCCCCTTTGTGGAGTGGGACCACTGTTGCTGTACGCCAGTGTTCAGGTACATATCCCGAAGTAAGGCTAAGGTTAAATAGCATTTTTATGTGTGGGTTTAGCTCCTCTTGGAGTTCACGTAACACGCAACCCGGGATACCGTCAGGTCCCATTGATGCTGTGTTTTTTGCTTTGTTTAGGGCGGTTCTCACTTGGACATCTGAGATGACAGGGAGATTACATTCAGCTGGGATAAGTATTTCTTCTTTTGGGGGTGAAGGAGGGGAGAAATTTGCACTGAACCTGTCAGCCAGAATGTTGGCAATATCTGTGGGTTCAGTGTATTTTTATTGTTGTGAACCAACTCTGAGCATATCTGAGGGTTTCTGCCCAGGTTTCTAACATAGCTGAAGAAGGCTTTGTGGTTATTCTTTAGTGTCCTTAGCGATTTTTCTCTCAAAGTTGGCCTTGGATGTTTTTATGAGAGAACGTAGTTTTCTGCTAATGTTGATCAGAGATGTCTTCCCTTCATGGGATTTTGCTCTGACATGCACTAGCTTCCTTCTTTTGTTATACAATTTATTTATAGCTGAGGTCCACCAGACAGGATGCTTACCTTTGGTGAAGAGGGACTTGGATTTGTTTGGGATTGCATGATCCATGCATTCTTTGAGATGTCCATAGAAAGCATTTGTGAAGGATTCGGCATTGTGGGATGTGGTATCCACTGGCACAGTGGGCTTAAAGGATACCATCTCAGTCTTAAGAAGAGTGAAGTCTGCTTTTGAGAAGTTTTTCACTGTGGTCTTTTGTGCTGGGGTGGAGGTGGGATATGTATATCCAGGGTGATTAGTTTGTGGTCAGATCTCACTAGTGAGGGGTATACTTCCAGTGTGGAGCATTTTGTCCCCATGTTTGTGATGATCAGGTCTAGTATATTATCTCCCCTAGTGGGAGAGGTGACTAATTGTTCCAGTGCATTTGAATTTATGAATTCCAGGAACCTTTGGGCTAGGGTATTAGGGCTAGAATAATGTACCCAATCTATGTTTGGGTAGTTGAAGTCTTCCAGTATGATGGTATTTTGTGATACATTCATATCCTCCAATGTCTTCAGGAAGGCTGAGTGGGGTTCTTGAGATTGGGAGGGTGGTCTGTAACATGCTACCAGTTCTGCCTATGGTTAGTTGCACCTGTATGGTCTCTGATGCTTCATGTGTTGCTACTAACCTGGAGGTGTGGGTGTCTTTGATGAATATGGACACTCCCCCTCCCTTTGTGGTTCGGCCCGGGTTTTGAGGCCGAAAAGCATGATACGAGGTATAGCCTGGTAGCGCTGGGGTACTCTCAGGAGCCTTGAACCAGGTTTCAGTTACTGCACAGACGTCGATGTTCTCCATGCTAAGGAGTGCATCAAGTGCCTGTATCTTGAGATTTAGACTTCTGGCATTGAGCAGCATTACCCTTAGTTTTTTTCCATTATTGTTTTCTAAGGAGGTGGGTTTGTCTTTTGAGCCTTGCCTAAAAAAGGCATTATGGGGGTGGCAAGAGCCTTAGCCAATATCCGGAAGCCCAGTGGTGACAGGTGTAAGCCATCCCTTGCAAAGCAGCGTGGCTTGTCCAACATGTCATCCCAGGCAGACAGACATTGGATCCCCTTAGAATGACACCAGTACTTGAGCCAATTGTTAAAGCTGATCATCTTGTCTTTATATTGTGGCATCATTCTTGGTGAGGGCAAGATGCTGCTCAGGGTCATACCAGCCTGGGCTACATAATCGGAGAGCTCCTCTATGTCTCTTTTCATGTAGTCCAGGGAGGTACGTCTCAGGTCATTCACACCAGCATGGACAACGACGGAGTCATATTTGTACTTGCTTTGGAGTGACTTGAGTGCATGTGTTATGTGGCGGATACTAGCTCCCGATAGACAGCTCACAGTCACCTTCTCCTTGTTCAGCCTGGTCAGCGGGACATCAGTGTGTCTGTCTATAGAGTCACCTATTACTAGTGTATCAGGCAAGGTGTTTGGCCTTAAGGGCTGTGATTGGTTGACACACTGATTTATTGAAGTATGTGTTGCATGCGTTTTGTTTTGAGGTGGTGGATTTTTGGATGTCTGCTTTGGGAGCCTCTGTTGTTTTGGTAAGTTTTTTATTAGAGCCTCCGAGTATGTCTTTGTGTTTTTATGTGTTTGGTTTGCAGTTGTGGTAGGTCTATGTGGGACTTGGAATGTTGTGTGTGTGGTTGCCATCTCCTCCTGTCTGGTCATGCCAGCCCTGAGTTGAGAGAGTTCAGCCTCCAGTTTGGCTATATAGTTGCATCTCTCACATGTATTTGTGTTTGTTGGAAGGAGGAGAGGGTTGTCTGTGTACATGAGACAATTGTAGCATTCTCTCAAGATACCCAGATTGACCAGCTGAACTGGAGACGACGCCAGTAATCTACCACTCGACATGCTAGAACAGTATAAGTATAGTACAGTATAATTCAATTTATATTTTTTATTACACATATTTATATATTTACATATACTTATTTATTTATTTTTAAACTAATAGCTAAATATATTATTTTGTATATTTATACTGTGTAACTAAATTGTTCTTCAACCATTCTGAATTAGACTGAATTCCACACAATCAGATAGTTTTTATACATTCATATATATATATATACATTTTTACAGCATACATTATATATTTAAAGTATGTTTGGGTTTGTCCTCATTTCATTTTATTTTATTTTATTTCATTTTTTCATTGTATTGCCTTTTTGGTACACTGTCCTTTGTTGTTGTATACACTAGGTCCTTTTTCATATGCCAGCCCTTTAATGCTCAATTAGTTAATCAATGATGATACTGCTAGCCAATGATTTTGGAGCAATATGTATTAAATAAGGAGCATTTGGAAATGGTGGTAGATTCTGAAGAAGCCTCCAGAGGGAGGCGAAAGTGCTCAATCTATGTTCTGTTTTTTAACATTTTATTTTGTGTACTTTCTTTAGTGTAATAAAACACTTTTTTACTTTTCATTGGACTTTTGGGATTATTTTAGGACCAGTCCGGTCCTCGAACACTGAGACAGCCTTTATTGTGCCGGAACTGCGCATTGTGTGGGTGTTTTGTGTTCAATTCTCCTTTGGTTATCAGTTGACATTTTCTGCTGCTGTTTCTGGGTACGAGGAGTCAGGTACGATGGAGACTAGCACTATGCTTAATGAACTATTCAGGGTTATTCAGACCCATTCCCAGGCCGATATAGTACTTTCAGGATCTGCTAACTAAATCCCCTGTGCACAAAACAGCCCAAGAGGGACGGCTGTTACACCAATGACGTCAGACGCTCGGAGCGAGTATGCTGGGGGTGAAGTACATCTGGATAACGGGCGTACGAGACCTAATGGTGGTCAGGGACATATCAACCAACAAAAAGTTAACCTTGGGCATCAAGTAATGGAATCTTACAAGGACATTGATTTTCAAATGTGGTTGAATCAATCACTTAGATTCAACACTAAGGAGAAGAAGAATGAACAAGCGGTCAATGTGACATACAAAGAAAAGTGTAAGACTTTTAAATCATTGTTACTTAAATACAAATCCTTGGCAGTAGAAAATTGGTACTTTGAGAAATGTTTAAAAGATAAGATAGTACCAAAAGGACTTAGGCTTAACAAATTTCCGAATAATGTGTATGAGGACAAAATGTTTTTTAAAGCAGTATGTGATATTTTTAATGATTGTGGGCTGGCATTGTTAAAACTGATGATGAAATGTAATGTTGAGGTCATGGAACAAACCAAAAAAGAAATTGATGGATTATACAATGAAATAAATACAGATTTATTGTTTTCTATAGATGAATATAAAAACATTTATTTGAGAGTTTTGCACGATGTTGACTATACTATTAACATGAATACTAATAGGAAGCTTAGGAATCTGGAGAGAGACTTGAATGAGTATGAAAGGGGTTTTGCTTATTGTAATGAAACCAAAAATAAAAGTTATACATTGGGAAGAACTTCCAATGCTTATTATAATGTTAGGAATAATAGAAACAACAACAGAAATAATATGTATAGGGACAATTACGAGTTTAGACAAGCTGGTATGGACAGACAGGGGCAGCAAGGCTATTATGAATACAGTTCCTATGGACATGAACAACAGTGTTTTAATGGTAGTGATGGAGAAAATAATGAAAGAGCGGGTGTCCCTTTAGAAATGGAGGAACCCAGGAGGTCAGAGAGGTTAAGGAATCGGGCCCAACAATCCTCGTATGCACAAGTTACGATGAACAAGAATACCCAACATTTGGGGAGGACACGGAGATAAGGGAAGATGTCAAAGTACTACAGTAGACAGCAATGAAGTAGGTTTAATGGTAGAGGTAGACGAACAACATGATGATATTATTAGTTCATTTAATAATTTTAATATTTTTAACTACACTGATATACCCATTAATGAAACTTATTTTAACCTTTTTACAAAAGGTTTTACCTTTGTCCCTATTAAAAAACCTAGAATTGAAAATATTCTACTGGATATTAAAATTTTCACACGTAAATTAAATTTTATACATATGTATAAGGATAGGGAGGTCCAGGATAGGAAAAATGTACTTATTAGATTTAGTACCTATAACCCTCCACTTCAGTATGAAATTTTGAATTTTGAGAGATGTGTTACCAATAGAATACATAATGAACACAAAAAAGAGATTGAGATAGGTAAAAATTTGACTGAGGCCAAAATACATTTGTTAAATGAACTAAGTGGTAATGATAGAATTTGTGCAATGAAACCAGACAAGGGTGGAGGGGTGGTATTAATGGACAGATTGGACTACATTAAAAGAATGAAAGATATTTTGGACAAAGAAGATTATTATGGATTAGTGACTACGAATGAGATTAATATTTCCTATAAGAAGATAGATTTAATTTTGGAAGATAATGTATTACAAGGATTGATTGACATTGAACTATATAAATTTCTAAGAGTCCCTAAACCTGTTATTTTTGGTATACCGAAGGTACACAAGTCACTTTATAATCCACCCATGAGACCTATAGTTTTCTCGCAAGGATCCAAGACACAACCTTTGGCTTTTTATGTGGACACTAAGTTAAAAAAGTTTTATAACAAATATGACCATATTTTAGTCGATTCATGGGACTTTTAAAATAAAATTGGCAAGAGTATTTATACAGATGATATAATATTTATTACGATTGATGTAAGGGATTTGTTTTCAGTGATACCTCAGACTGAAGGTTTGGAATGGTTTGATGAAATGTTGATTGAAATGAATTTTTTAACAGGTGATGAATTTAAAGTTGTTTTAGAGTGTATGGAATTAGTTTTAAAATACAATTATGTTTATTTTCAGGGTGATTATTATCACCAAAAAGAGGGAATTGCCATGGGATCAGCATGTGCCCCCATATACGCAAATATTATTATGTTATTCTGGGAGTGTAAATATGTTTTTAGGTCAGAATTCACTCAGCATATAGCAAAATATTTCCGTTTTTTTGACGACATATTTGTCTTATGGACAGGGCCTTTTGATTCCATAAAGGAATTTATTTATTACATTAATCAAACAACTACATTTCTACAATTCCATATCAGGTAGGAAGAGATGAAATTCACTTCCTAGATGTGAAATTAAATAAAGATCATCAAAAGAAATGTTATAGGTCAAACATCTATAGGAAGGAGCATTTTTCAAATGCCTATTTACATTTTGAAAGCGACCATCCTTATCAATTAAAGAAAAATATTGTGAAAGGACAAATGATCAGGATGGCTAGAACGATCTCTGACGAGGGTGATTTTGTGAATGAAATTAATAATGTAGAGAGAATATTCCTAGAGAGAGGATATCCAATGGAACTTATTAATTCCATAAAAGAATATGTCCTGACAGGCAGGGGTAATAGATATATTCCCCTTTTAACCAGTGGGGGCACTGCAGATTCTAGTTTTGAAGTAGATTTTTCAATAAACACCTACAATGAGCAGGGGGGTGACAATATTGATAACTTAAATACAGTACCATACTTGACATTAACATATTATAGAGGTATTAGATGGTTACAAAAATGTATTAATGAGACTTGGGATTTGTTCAGAAATATATCTACTAGAACTAACGTGTTCCAGGGCAATATAAAATATAGTTTTAGGAGAAACAAGAATATTAAAAATATGATTGAAAGAGAAAAGATGAATACAGAAGGGATCAGTAAGAAGTGTGGTACATTTAGATGTGGTAGATGCACACAGTGCTCTTATATTGCTGGATTAAAGGAAGTGTGAATACCTAGCCTAGACTTGACACTTAGGGCTAGAAGGTATAATAGTTGTTACTCAAAAGGGGTTGTTTACCTATTTTTTGTCAAGCATGTTGGAGCTACTATATAGGGAAAACCGAGCGCCATCTCAGATCTAGAATTTATGAACTTATCAGGGATAATAAACAAGCACAACGAGAATAACACCCTATATAGGCATGCTTTGACTTGTAATGTGGCTGATTACAAATTCTGGGTAATAGAGGAGGTTGCTCACCCAGATAGTGGTGGTAACTGGGAGACGCTTTTGGAGTATAGGGAAATGATATGGCAGTTAAGGCTCGATGCATGTTGTGGCAAGGGGCCTTAATGACCACATTTCTATAACTCCAGCACTAAAATTGTTAGCTGCAAACCCAAAGACTAAACACAAAGTCAAAACAAGATGACAGTGTTACAATTTACTCCCTTCTTTTAAATTAAGAATCTTTAGAATTTTATATTCAAATTTTATATTTTATTGTCTATATTTTATATTTTACATATACATTTTATATACTTCATATATTTATTATATTTAATATATTTTATATATATATATATATATTCATGTATTTATTCAATTTATATTTTTTATTACACATATTTATATATTTACCTATACTTATTTATTTACTTCTTTTTAAACTAATAGGTAAATATATTATTTTGTATATTTATACTGTGTAATTAAATTGTTCTTCAACCATTCTGAATCGGACTGAATTACACACAGTTTTTTTATATATTTATTTTTATTTTTTTACAGCATACATTATATATTTAAAATATGTTTGGGTTTGTCCTCATTTCATTTTATTTTATTTCATTTTTTGATTGTATTGCCTTTTTGGTACACTGTCCTTAGTTGTTGTATATGCTAGGTCCTTTTTCATATGCCAGCCCTTTAATGTTCAATTAGTTAATCAATGATGATACTGCTAGCCAATGACTTTGGAGCAATATGCATTAAATAAGGAACATTTGGAAATGGTGGTAGATTCTGAAGAAGTCTCCGGAGGGAGGCGAAAGCGCTCAATCTTTGTTCTGTTTTTTAACATTTAACATTTTATTTTGTGTACTTTCTTTAGTGTAATAAAACACTTTTTTACTTTTCATCTGACTTTTGGGATTGTTTTAGGACCAGTCCGGTCCTCAAAAACTGAGACAGCCTTTATTGTGCCGGAACTGCGCGTTGTGTGGGTGTTTTGTGTTCAGTTTTCCTTTGGTTCTACCCCTGTATATATTCAACACCAAAGTCATTCTGGATCATAGTGAACAAGGACTGAATGTCAGGAGTGACTAAAATGACATCCTCAATGTCACTAACTGAAGAGAGATACTGGTAAAGATCAAGTAAAAACTGTTTAGAGTCCCTAAGGAGTACAGGGTTCAAATTCACTATAGGTCTTAAAAACTTCTCAACATACAGTGAAAAAGGTTCCGTGATCCCACCACCCCCAGCCACTATCGGTCTCATTGGTGGGTCAGAGAGGTTCTTATGAACTTTCGGAAGACCTTGTATAAGAGGAACCAAGGGATTAGACACCTCCAAAAAAGAAAACACACCTTCTGTAATAAGGTGATGCACAAATGTATCAGATATGCAATTATGCACCCTAGACACAATTCTCTGAATATCATCAGCAATAATTTTCTCATAGAAACTCCCATCACTCAACATACTACGCATAGAATGTTCATAATGTGACCTATCCATAATCACAATTAAACCACCTTTGTCTGCAGGGCGGATAACTATTTGTTCATTAGACTGTAAAGCTCTTAGAGCTTGTTTCTCTCTAAATGTTAAGTTATTCCTATAATGCATATATCTATTACTGCATGTGTCATAATAACTAAAAATGTCATCTTCAGTCAACTTCAAATAATCCTCAACTAATGGATGGTTCATTGATACAAAACAACTAGGTTTCTTAAAGTTGGAAGGGGTATCTACACCTCTAAAAGAGGGTGAACACATAGCAGAATCCCCATAAAACAAACGCAACATGACATTGTGGCAAAACACTCTTAAATCCATAATGGTGTCTGGAAGTTTGCTCCTACTAGTAGGAATAAAGCTAAGGCCTTTATTCAATACACTTTTCTCAAAAGAAGTCAATACACATGTAGAGATATTATAAATTAATGAATTGGGGTCCTCCCCCACATTTTCTTCAAAGTTTGATGCTGATTCGGCTCATTGGAGAGTTTGTGCTTTTGGTGACCTCTGCTCGCCAACCTGGTATGACCTCCCCCTCGCTCTGAACGAACTGGTAGAGGAAAGGGAAGGTCCCCCAGATTCCCATCCCTAAGAGTATTAAGGGAATCAGCATCTGTTAAAATTGTGCTTCTCCACTTAAGTCTAACCACTCTCCCAACATCACCAGTTCTATCAGAGCAGTCAATAACAACATTAGGATACACATTATAGTTAGAAGGCTTATCTAAACAAACCCCATCAACCCTAGGTGATACAACAGGGTTGGCATTCAGCGTTCCCGGTTTAATCATATGGTTACCATTATTCACAGTACAAGTCACCTTAGTATTCTGGCCAATGCCATGGGAGGCAGAGTTAATTGAAGCACCATCTTCAGCTACAATACTATCAACATCATCATGCAAGATCAAAATCTCATTTGTACAATCAACAGTAGAACCCAAGGGTTCTGACAACAATTGTTCAGAAGGAACAGTCCCATTTAAATTAGTCACAGTTGTTGAACTATTAACATGTCCCGTAGCTCTCTGTCCTGCATGCGGCCACATAAAGACATGGCCTGCCTTAAAATCTTTAATGTCACGCAACAATTTTGTTTTTTTCTGGTAAATCAACTTACATTCAAGCACTGCAACACCATCTAAGAGACTCTCAAAGAGTGGATTCAGAACATCCACACTATAATCTTTAAGGAGTGCTTCCTGTCACTCAAGCAAAGGCTCCCTTAATTTAACTTCTTCTGGAAGAAAATACTCATTCAAGAGGCGCATATAACTAGTGATTACCTCTAAATTCAGCTTTTGCCACCGGATAATTAGTTCGGGTTGTTGTGCCCCTTGTGTTGGCATGTTCAACATGCATAGACCTCGGGGTACAACTTTCTTCTCAAGACAGAGTTCAAAATGTAGTCATTGAGCCTACATTCACTTCAGCTTCAAATCATGTTCAATACTCTCCATGGTTTGTTGAAGAAGCTCCAAATCTCCCGTCTCGCTCACCGCATCATCACTGGTGGCCGGAACATCAAGCTGCCGCAAACAGTTCCTTTCTTTTTGTAAATACAGCAAAAACCTCTTGGAAAAAGGGGGAACGACTCCTTTTGACTGACTATTGATCTGAATAGCAGGATTATAGTCCAGTTCAACACAAGAAGATTTTTCAGTAGCCATGTTCTCTTGGATAACCACCAAAAATATAAGAATAATGAAAATAAAACAAGCTAGGTGGTAACTGAGTGACAAATCCTCCGTTGCTCAAACCAATGCACAAATATAATAAAAAAGAAGTAACAATGAGCAGCGGAAGGAAACAGGCATTACCCAAGTCCAAGGTCCACACTCCACAAAATATGCACTGCAGTCACCAATGGTAAAAACCAGTAGAAATCACTAAAAAGGCACCAAACAGAAGGCAGTAATATAAATAGCAGAACTCCTTTATTGTAGTCGACAAGGTAAGCGCTTTCACTGTAATAGCTTCATCAGACCAGATAACTACAAACACACAGCCTATTTAAATACATTGATAATAGGTGTAGCCAATAAAAATCTGACAATTAAATATTCAATTAACTGTCAAAGACGAACAAAACTTCACACTAATGAAAAACCTTTATGTGGCCGCGTGCAGGACAGAGAGCTACGGGACATGTTAATAGTTCGACAACTGTGACTAATTTAAATGGGACTGTTCCTTCTGAACAATTGTCAGAACCCTTGGGTTCTACTGTTGATTGTACAAATGAGATTTTGATCTTTCATGATGATGTTGATAGTATTGTAGCTGAAGATGGTGCTCCAATTAACTCTGCCTCCCATGGCATTGGCCAGAATACTAGGGTGACTTGTACTGTGAATAATGGTCACCGTATGATTAAACAGGGAACGATGAATGCCAATCCTGTTGCATCACCTAGGGTTGATGGGGTTTGTTTAGATAAGCCTTCTAACTATAATTTGTATCCTAATGTTGTTATTGACAGCTCTGATAGAACTGGTGATGTTGGGAGAGTGGTTAGACCTAAGTGGAGAGGCACAGTTTTAAGAAATGCTGATTCCCTTTATACTCTTAGGGATGGGAATCTGGGGGACCTTCCTTTTCCTCTACCGGTTTGTTCGGATAGAGGGGGAGGTCATACCAGGTCGGCGAGCAGAGGTTGCCAAAAGCGCAAACTCTCCGACGAGCCAAATCAGCATCAAACTTTGAAGAAAATGTGGGGGAGGACCCCAATTCATTCATTTATAATATCTCTACATGTGTATTGACTTCTTTTGAGAAAAGTGTATTGAATAAAGGCCTTAGCTTTATTCCTACTAGTAGGAGCAAACTTCCAGACACCATTATGGATTTAAGAGTGTTTTGCCACAATGTCATGCTGCGTTTGTTTTATGGGGGTTCTGCTATGTGTTCACCCTCTTTTAGAGGTGTAGATACCCCTTCCAACTTTAAGAAACCTAGTTGTTTTGTACCAACGAACCATCCATTAGCTGAGGCTTATTTGAAGTTGACTAAAGATGACATTTTTAGTTATTATGACACATGTAGTAATAGATATATGCATTATAGGAATAACTTAACATTTAGAGAGAAACAAGCTTTAAGAGCTTTACAGTCTAATGAACAAATAGTTATCCGCCCTGTGGACAAAGGTGGTTTAATTGTGATTCTGGATAGGTCACATTATGAGCGTTCTATGCGTAGTATGTTGAGTGATGGGAGTTTCTATGAGAAAATTATTGCTGATGATATTCAGAGAATTGTGTCTAGGGTGCGTAATTGCATATCTGATACATTTCTGCATCACCTTATTACAGAAGGTGTGTTTTCTTTTTTGGAGGTGTCTAATCCCTTGGTTCCTCTTATAGAAGGTCTTCCGAAATTTCATAAGAACCCCTCTGACCCACCAATGAGACCGATAGTGGCTGGGGGTGGTTGGATCACGGAACCTTTTTCACTGTACGTTGAGAAGTTTTTAAGACCTATAGTGAATTTGAACCCTGTAGTCCTTAGGGACTCAACAGATTTTACTGGATCTTTACCAGTGTCTCTCTTCAGTTAGTGACATTGAGGATGTAATTTTAGTCACCCTTGACATTCAGTCCTTGTTCACTATGATCCCGAATGACCTTGGTGTTGAATATATACATGAGTATCTTGTTTTACATAGCGAATACACTTCAGCTCAGATAGATTTGCTTTGTCTGTTTTTAGAACTTGCGCTTGAAAATAATGTCTTCACTTATGGTAGTGACTTATATCTTTAGAGACATGGCGTAGCTATGGGCACTTCTTGTGCCAATAGCTACGCCAATATGTTTATAATACACTGGGAGAGTAATGTACTCTTTTCCACTTTTGCTTCTAAAGCACATGTTTTATCGACGATTTGTTGATGATTTGTTTTTGTTGTGGAAAGGCCCAGTGGATAGCTTATATACATTTCATGAAATGGTGAATAATTTGACCGACTGTTTAAAGTTCACCTTTACTTGGTCATATACACGTGTTGAGTTTTTGGATTTGTATATTGAGAAACTACTAGGGGGCATTATCAATACTGGGGTGTATCGTAAAACATGTCATAGGAGCACATTCCTATTTAGATCCAGTATGCACCCAGGTTATATCTTTAAGAATTTAATTAGAGGTCAAGGGATCAGAGCCTCAAGGTTAAATCCTACCGTTACAGGGTTTTCACAAGAGATTGAGGGTTTGAAATGCAAACTGTTGGCACGAGGGTATGCCTCTTCTGAAATAGATTCTTAATGGGTAGACTTGGATCAGCTGAGATCGGGTATAGCCGCTCCTTATTTTGGAGCGACTATTGACCTGAGCATTGACAGGAGATGACATTCCGATGTTTGTGCAGTGAAGGTTCCCTTGTTTTATACATGTGATCACAGTGATGTTACTAAGTTGTTTAGTAATCATTGGTCTATTTTGCAAGTAGACCATGACATATGCAGGATTGTAGGTGAGAAACCTATTTTTAGGTTTAGAAATTGCAAGAACCTGAAAAGATTATTATGTTATGATAGGAATGTGAGTTCTATGTCAGCATCCCTTGGATCTACACTACCTTGTGATAGTTGTAATTTTTGCCAGTACATTAACACCTCTCCCATTTTTATGCATCCTGATCTACATAAAGAATTTAAGTTTCATGCTCATGCAGACTAAGACTGCTAATTTGGTTTATTTAGCAGAATTTTCCGTATGTCACGCATTTTACGTTGGTAAAACTAATAGAACCTTATGTGACAGAATGAGGGAACATCTGTATCACATTAGGAAAGGTTCCTTGCATAATGCTTTGTCAAAACATGTGTTAGAGTTTGACATCTCTCATATTTTCTGTTTTAGCGTTATTGAGACAATTCAGTTGAATAGCAGAGGGGGTGATATATATACACATACAGAATACAGGGAAGCCCGGTTGATAATTATGCTCCGTGCAGATCAGGGCAAGGGTTTGAATGAAAGGGCATCTATTAAACCTATTTTAAAGAAAAGGAGATTGTTTAAGTAATGATGTGCCATGTGATGTTTTATGTGGTGTATGTGAGCATATTTGGTTATGAGAGTTTTTTATTATTTTTATTTTTATATTTTGATATGAATGGATGTTAGATATACAGTTTTCATGCTTTTTATAAAGTTTTTGTATAATAAGTATTGTAGTTTCATTATTCATACAGGTTTTTCATTAGTGTGAAATTTTGTTCGTCTTTGACAGTTAATTGAATATTTAATTGTCAGATTTGTATTGGCTACACCTATTATGAATGTATTTAAATAGGCTGTGTGTTTGTAGTTGTTATCTGGTCTGATGAAGCTATTACAGTGAAAGCACTTAGCTTATTGACTACAATAAAGGAGTTCTGCTATTTATATTACTGCCTTCTGTTTGGTGCCTTTTTAGTGATTTCTACTGGTTTTTACTGTTGGTGACTGCAGTGTGTATTTTGTGGAGTTTGGACCTTGGACTTGGGTAATGCCCATTTCCTTCCGCTGCTCATTGTTACTTCATTTTTATTAAATTATACTTTATCTGATGTAGACAAGTCTGTTAAACCCTTTAAAAATGTTCAACGTTTAATCCTGCTTGTGCCTCCACAAAATTAATACATTGTTTTTTTTTTAGTTTTTGTTGTTACAGCAGAAAGTCTTAGATATTTCCCTTCATGCTCTGTCCTCTAATCCTAATTTTTGAAACATCTCTTCTTTAACAGCCTCATACTCAATCATTTCTTCAGTACAGCCTCTGATATTTGCAGTTTTATCAGATCATCTGAATATCTGTTTAATGCGTCTTCTATTTTTCCAGCCTTTTATTTAAGTTGATATACTACTCCATTGTTTCATTAATTTTAATCAGCTCAGAACACATTTTACTTATTTTTTCCTCTAGATTACTGGAAACCATATCTTGCACCAAAGCTGGGTCTTGAACTGATTTTTGTTGAACAGCTAAATGATTCTTCTCAGTATTATCTATTCATATTTTCTAGTTTTGTTTTTTCAGACTCTCGTAGTTTCTTCTTTGCTGGCATTTAGGCAGTGTAAATGAATTTACTAAAAATGATACAGCTCCTCATTTGTCTTTCAGTTTCTTTTTTCACACAGGGAGAGCTGTAGTTAAGCTGTTAATAAGTGTGTAGCCATCTTGGGAAGTCCCGTCTGCTGACCACCTCAGCAATGAATCTTTGTAAATTTCACTCAGAACAGAATGTAGAGCTGCCTTAGCAGCAGATTTCTTGACCTCCCCCATTGAGCATTTGCTAATGGGGGAGGACCTAATTTTTGCAGATGTAAGACGCTTGGCATTTTTTATGGCTTTCATCATTTTGCCTTATTTTTCAAGCCTAATTGCTTACAAAATACTTATTTACATCATAAGTCAAAGGCATTAGCCTAGATATTCACTACTGTAGAAATAAGTAAAAAAAAGCTTAATTTTACACATATTATAATCCTTACACTTGTACAGACCACTCCCACCCCTGCAGCCCAAGATGACAACATATTAGCATTAAACTTGCTTTTGCCCGGCCTTTCTTCTCTTGTTACACTAGAAAGCCTATATTTCTTATAACTAGAAAAAAGTACTTGTTTACTTTAATCTCTTAAAACATTCAACAGTATTTGAAGAGACTCTCCCATATTTAAAATACCATTGACTAAGAGACAATGTGAAGTGTGCATCATGAAATGTTTTACAAATACTAAATAAAAATTGTTTTACTTAGTTACTTTTCCCTTTCAGTGCCATTTTAAACATTAACAACAAAGTGGGGTATACATGTTACAGTCCACCAAGTTTAACAAAGTCAACAAAAGTCTAGTCTTTCTCAGCCACTTTTCTTGCAAAGCCATATTTCACAAATGAAATTGATACCTTAAAGTTTACCATTTATTCACTAATCTTAGTGTTGTTGTCACTAATCTTAGTGTTGTTGGTCTTCTTCATGTTCATCTCTATCTCTCAACACCAGACTCTGGTTCAAGCTCAAGGTACTGCAAAATCTTGTTAACTCACGTGTTTTTTTTTGTTTTTTGTTTTTTTTTTTTTTGTCTCACAAGCATTTTCCTTTGGTACACTGGAAATGGTTTTACTAGCAAGTTTCTCTGTAAGCTTTACAGTTAAAAGAATGAGAAGCAGAGTTCCCTCTCCTGTTGGATAAACTTTTTCTTCCCTAGCCTGATCTGCATCAAAGAATGCCTGTTGATCTACGAAAAATATTATGAAAGCAGCTGGATACAGCTACTTGAATCTCACATCTGCCTCTTGGCATTCCTTTAGTGCTAGGATAAATTTGCTTCTCTTCTGTCTGGTGTACAGTGAATAATTTTCCAAAGACACACTGCTGTCTCCAGTTTTTAATACTTTTCTGTTCCACTAGAATTTTGTCAGGATTCACTCTTTCTGCTGGCAAAATTGCATCTTTACTAATACAGGTCCAGGCTGCTTTCTCTGCGTCAGATTTGGAGCATAGACTTGATGTGTCCTTTTAAATAACAAATCTTGCTGTGGAATACCAGTCCAGCTGCTTATTTGTGCATTCATAAAATTAATACAGTCTGTTCCTTCCCTTCTCTGGTAAATCAGAAAACCTGAGGTTTTCTCTGTACACTCTCTTCTAACTCTGCGTTTTTTTTTTTTTTTGCAACAGCTCTTCTCAGCCAGCCTTTTCTTCATTTCAGTCTAATTTCTGCAGTTTTATCAGTTCATCTGAATAGCTAGTTAAAGCTTCTTCTGTTTTTTTCCAGCCTTTAGTTGTTTGAGTTGATGCTTTACTTATTCTAATCACTTTGAGTACACTTGACTTATTTTTTTTTTCCTGTAAATTACGGAAACCATCTCTGTTACCAAAGCTAAAGCTTGAATTGCTTTTTGCTGAACAGCTGCAGGATTTTTCTTCCCTGACAGTGTTTTCTCCAACTTTTCTGTTTGATTTTCTTTCAGGTTCTCTACATTTCTTCTTTGCTGGTATCCAAGCAGTGCACTTACTAGCCAGTAACTGAATTTTACTCATGCTGAAATTATTACTGGCTCCTATTTGTCAGTTTCTTTCTTCACACTGGGAGAGCTGAAGTTAAACTGTTGAACAGTGTGCAGCCATCTTGGAAGTCCTACTTACTATAAATGTGGATGTTAGATGTGCCATCACTGTTGCAGTAATAGACTTTGGAATTTCCTGCCATGGATGTCCTTGGGTGGTCCGAATATCAGAGACTTGATTCCTTTCTCCAAGCACAGCAGATGCCCTCCCACAAGATGGTATATGCCAAGGATGAAGGGTTTTCATCTGGCATTATGACCTAAGGTCTTTTCTTGCCCCCAGGACTGGAGCCCCACTCTCCTTGTCCCTGGCAGGGAGCATAACCTACCCAGAACTGTTACCAGAAAAGAAGGCTATCAGAAACTGGGGAGGAGATAACTGGGTATGGAAGAAGCAACCTAATAAAGGGGGGTGTAAGCATTGCACCCACCCCAAACCAGGAAGAAGACAGTGAAATAGTTACTGCAACAGGGAATTACATACATAGATGCATACAAAGTTCATCATGCTTCACTGCTGCAGTAATAACTTTTTGAAGGATTCACAGAGCTATATTGAAGGGGGTTGATGGATATAATGGCTAAGAAGGAGAGAGAAGACCCTGCAAGACAGAAGATGCTTATCCACTCTTAACCCTAGAAGCTGAGGCCAAATCATAGTGTTTGGACAAAGTCTGCACAGAGGACTAGGTGAATGCCTCTATAATATGGACTGGATGGGCACTTCTTTATGTTAGATAGTAGTAGTTGGTGTAGCCCTGGTGGACTGAGTCTTAATGTGATCAGGCACCCTTTTACTATGGTATTTGCAATAGAAGAAGGCAATGCAGTAAGAGACCCACATGGAAAGGATTCTCTTTGCAGACAAGCTTTCCTTTCTTTTTTTTTTCACTGCAAAAGTTACAGTTGGTCAGATTTCCTATGGTTCTTTGTTTTGTCCATGTAGAATCTAATCTGCCTGTGGGACATTCAAGGAAGTTCTCTTTCTCCTTTGCCTAGGGGTTGAGAAAGAAGACAGGCAAGTGATAGCCTGGTTGAGAGACTTACTAAATTAATTAGGTTATAAAGAAGGAGCCAGTTCACAGGGAGAATGCCCTTATGGAAGATTAGAAACTGTACCTTACAAATCTGTACCTGTAGTGCAAAAATTCTTCTAGATGATGCAAGAGCCACCAAAAGGGCAGTTTTCCAGGAGGTGGACTTGAGGTCAGAGGATGCAGCAGGCTCAAACTTTGATACAGTCAGATTTTCTAGCACAAAATTCAAGTCCAAGGAGGGGGAGGGACCTAAGTTGAGGATATCCTTGAGAAATTGCTTCAGGGCAGAATGACAGAACAAAGGATGGCAGTACAGGCTGGCCAAAATGGAATAAGGATAAGATGTCTTTATCAAATAGCTGTCTGGAGAGAGTACCAGAATTATATCATCCACCCTGCCAGCTTCAGGGTCACCTGGGAGATGTATGGCATTTCCCCTACTCCAACTTAGGAGGCCTACCTCCAATGGCAGCACCTAAGGTTTCTTCTTAGCCATGCTGAAAAACATGGAGAATCGGTGCTGTACAGGCCAGAAAAGTACTATCAGGATCACCCTTGGTCTGTCCTTCCTGATCTTTTGCAGAACCCTGGAGCTGAGGGGTAGGGAAGGGAAAACATACAGAAATAGTCCTATCCAGGAGAAAGCACATCTCCTTCTGTCCCCATGTGATGGGCCCTTGTGCAAAATTTTTTGACCTGCCAGTTTTCTTTTCAGGCAAATCAGTCTACCTCAGCACACCAAGTCATCTGAAAGCCTGTGGAAAACTGATATTTTTGTTATCAATTTCATTTGGTTCATCACCAACCTGTTGAGGTGGTCTGTCAAGTTTTCTGTTCATGCAAGCTTCTGTGCCATTAAGTATATATAGTCCCATCTCCTGTGCAGTATCACAAAGTTGCATGCCCATCCAGCTCAGGAGTGTGTACTCAAGCTTGTTGATATATCACTGTGGTGTTACCCATTTTCAGAGTGCCCAATGTCCACTTTTGTTTAAATGCCATGAGGCCTACGAGTACAGCCATCATTTCTTTCAACTTGATATGGTTCTTTATGAATAGCCTATCCCACCTGCTTTTCATCCACATTTCCAGAGTAGGCGCCCCCAGCAGGATCCAAGGCATACATAGCTATAGCTTGAGATCCTGCCAGAATAGTGAAGGGAACTCTGGAGTTTAAGTTGCAGGCCATTGTCCACCATAGAAGTTCCTTTCTGATGTAGGGTAGCATTGCTGCCTTATAGTACAAGGGATATTGGTGAAACACCACTTTTTGGATACCACTGAATTTTCCTCATGTGTAGCTTGGCCAAGGCTATCATCAAAATGTAGGATGCCACATACTCTGGGAAGTTCTATGGCTGTGACCAATTCCTGCTGCATGGTCAGCTGAAAGTACTGATAAAGAAGATTACCTTTTCCTGAGGTAAAAAGGCTTTATGTAACAATATCCCCAGAAAAGTTACTCTGGTGGATGGAATTAGGTTGGACTTGTTTAGATCAACTGAGAACTCCAGATTTGACAGGCATTTCATAGTCAGCCAGAGTGAGAGGTTTAGTTCCCTCACAGTGTTTTCCTGAATGAGCCAGTCATCCAAATATCGGTAAATGTGGATGCTCTTTGTCCTGCAGAAAGTAATTACTGAAGCCAAGCATTTGGTTAACAACTAGAAGAGCAGTAGAAATTCCAAAGGGCAATGCAAAGAATTGATAGTGAATATATCCTGCCATGAAGCAAAGATATCTTCTGTGTTCCTTCACAATAGGGATGTAGATGCAGGTATCCTTCAGGTCCAGGGTGACCAGGACTGCCTGGTCAGCAATCATACAGACATATTTTTGTAAGGTAAGCAATTTGAATTTTGGGACAGTAAGAAACTTGTTTTCCTTTGAGAGTTAACATGGGCCTCCATGACCCTCCCATTCTTGGAACCAGAAATAACCTGAAGTAAAACCCTGTTCCCATCTCTTCTGAGGAACAAGTCCTATGGCACCTTGACTTAACAAAATTTGAGACTGTGCCTCTTGAAATTACATTTTTGGAACAGGAGGAATACTAGAAAACTTTAGAATGGAAAAAAGTTGTGAGTTATCATAACGTTCCATCTGTATAGTTGATCCTCATTCAGTCATTACGTGTGGGCATCGGTTCCGACCTCGGAACCGAGCAAGCCATCTTCCAAGCTCGCGTCGGCTCAAACTCTCGAGCTAAAACTCTTACCCAGAATTCCCCTCTCCCTATTACCTCAGATTTAGTTTGCAAGTCAAAAGATGGTAGAGACTACCTCTGGTCAAATGACCTAATAGAACCGGATTGTGAGATCCACTAGAAGCCACAGAAGGGGGAAGGAGGGAGGGTCGTAATGACTGAACGAGTATCAACAATATAGATGGAACGTTATGGTAAGACATAACTTCTTTATCTGATATTGTTAATCCTCGTTCATTCCTTATATGTGGGACAGAATCCCCAGCTACCTCTATTCCTGGGAGACTCTCATGGAAGGACATTCCTGAGCACCATAGAACCAAAAGATGCTCTTCTCCTGGAGGCCAAAGCCAATTTGTAATGATTGATGAAGGTATGATGAGTGGCCCAAGTTGCAGCTGCACAGATGTCATGTAAAGAAGCTATGGCATAGAAGGCAGCAGAAGTTGCCACCGACCTTGTAGAATGAGCCTTTATGGTAGTAGGTAATGGAATATTACATTGTGTATAAATGAAGGTCACACAGGCTTTCAAAAATCTAGCCAATGTGACCTTAGCAACAGCACATCCTAATCTAGGTCCAGAATAGGCCAAAAATAACTGCTCTGATTTACGAGAGGCCTTAATCCTGTTCAAGTAGAAGCAAATTTTCCTGTGAATATCTAGGGTATGCAGGCAATACTTTCCTTTGTTTGAATAGTTGGGGAAGAAAACTGGCAATTCATTGGTTTGATTAATGGACATTTCAGAGATCACTTTGGGCAGAAAGGAAGGATTAGTTCTCAATGACACTCTATCTCTAAGAAAAATCAAACATGGACTCTTGATGCATAAGGCTTGAAGCTCAGAGATACGTCTGGCAGAAGTAATGGTGACCAAAAACAAGGTTTTCCATGACAAGTATTTGAGGTCGCAAGAAGAAGCTGGTTCGAAAGGTGGCATCATTGTCAAAGCCTGTAGGACTAATGACAGGTCCCATGGTTGAATAGGTTCTCTAAAAAGGGGCTCTAGATGATTCACACCTTTTATGAAGGTCTTGCATAATTTGTGTGACATAAGAGGGGAGTCTAGGACACCATCATGGAATGTGTTGTAAAGAACACTGACGGATTCAGCAACAAGGAAATAAGAACTGCTTCAAAATGCCATGAATGAACTCTTTATTCTTTAAAAACGAACAGATAAGCGCTTTCACGCACCTGAAGTGCGCTTCCTCAGATCTTCACATTTAAGCAACATTTGCAAAGAATATATATACCCAGCAAGATTCAATTAAATCAAATTGATTTCAATTAAACATTCAATTAGACAGTTTAAAGTGATAGATAGTGCTCACATTTATATATGTAAAGAAACAGTAAGAAACATTCTCATATAGCTATTATACATTGTCATTCAGATCTTAAAATTACCATAATTCCTGTATTAATATTGTGTTTGCCAGAGACAATATTTTGAATGTTAAAACATTTAATATATAATAATTAATGGTATTCATATATAAAAAAATTTTTGTATATATATTATATAAGAATGAATATATATATATACATAAAAAATGCATAAGAATGCCTAAAGCATAAATTCAAGACTTTCATGTAAACACATATATAGGAAATGTTCCTATACAATTAAAGAACATAAAATATATATAAAAACGTCCCATTCTATGTTATGTTAATCTGGGAATACTAAAAACTATATGAATATATCTATATAAACTTCATAGCAAAAATATATATGTGTGTGTATGTATATCTGATTTTGTATGCATTTGTGCTAAATATTAAATAAATAAATATATATATAAAATCATTTACATACATATCATTTGTTGGATGACATCAAAAAGTTTAATGAGAATCATATAAATGCATTAGATGGTTGCATCCTGATAACACTAGACATTAAAAACATCTTCACTAGCATACCCAATGCAGATGGCTTGCAAGCCATGATGGAAGTGCTTAATTCAGATACAGACTTTGATACAGATGAGAAGATTTTGTTATATTTTCTTTTACAAATGGTTCTTGAGAATAATGCATTTATGTTTAAAGATAAATATTACTTACAGCAATGGGGAGTAGCCATGGGCACTCCCGTTGCTAACACTTATGCTAATTTAGTCGTTTTTAACTGGGAGAGAAATAATTTGTTCAATGATGTAAGGTATACTAATAATATCAGAATGTACAGAAGATTTGTAGATGACATTCTGATTTTATGGGAAGGCTCTTTGGATGAATTTAAAATGTTTTTAACACATTTGGATTCTACCACTCAGTTTTTAAAGTTTACTATGGAGTGGTCTTACACTTACATTAGTTTTTTAGACATCAACATTGCAATGAATGGAAATCAGATAGAAACGAGTTTATATAGGAAGGCATGCTGGGTGAATAACCTTTTACACTACAACAGCATACATCCTAGACATGTGTTCCCAGGCATAGTCAAAAGTCAATACATCAGAATAGGGAGATTATGTGATAACCATCAAGTGCTCACCAAAGAAGCAGATAATATGGAAAAGCTATTTTTAGAAAGAGGCTACAAATGAAAATGCTGTGTGAAATTAAGAATGAAGTCTTCTCAACAAAAGACCATGCAGTTGAATTAATAGCAAGACATAAGACGGTACTCAGCAAATTTAAAGTCAAGGGATGCACAACATCCACTGCCAACAATAGAGTAGCGTATTTAATGCAATACACAAATGATAATTTTGATTTAAAGAACATAATCAAACAAAATTGGAAGCTCCTAATTGTAGATGAAGCAACTAGAAATATAGTAGGGGAGCAACCGAAATTTATTTATAAAAATTCACCTAATTTAAAACGACTGCTATGCTTTAAAGAGGGCATAGGAAAATCGAATGAACAGATACATCTTAATACTATGGGCACCTTCCCATGTACTAGATGCAATATGTGTCGACACATTAGTGATAAACAAATATATAAACACCCCAGAATGGATTTTATATTCAAACCTAGATTTTATGCAAGTTGCAACTCCATGAATTTGATATATTTAGCGACATGCACAAAATGTGAAGCATTCTATGTTGGCTTAACTAAGAGAAAATTTAAGCAAAGGATATATAATCACATTTATGAAATAAAAAAGAAGAATGATAAGAATGCTTTAGCTAGACATATAAATGAATTCAGAGAACATAGTTTTAGATTCAGAGTATTGCAATTAGTAGGTTTGAATAAGAGATGGGGCAATAATGTGAACACCTTAGCAAATATTGAATTCTCATGGATTTTAAAATTAGGTGCCCATTTATATCCAGGCCTGAATCAAAGTATTTGCATTAAACCAGTTTTAGATAGCAGGATATATAAGTAATGGATGTTTATATTGATATGTATATATATATTTTGCTTATTTTCATTGTAATGTTGCATCAAATTCGTTACTCATTGACATATTCATACTTACAAACGAAGATGATCTTCATTCAGTAGTGCTATTGATTTTTATGATTTCCATGAGTGTAGTACATGAAATATATTTTATTATGATGTTATTTTAACTAAACATTATTAATTAATTGATCATATTGATTTACATTATAGTTAATATTTAAATATTCATTTGTTTATATGTTTATATATTTATGTATTTATTAGACAACACATTATATATATGTATATATATATATATATATATATATCTTGTAGTTTAATATTTATTTATATCTGAGGATTTTATATATATATTTATTGATTTAATATTTAGCACAAATGCATACAAAATCAGATATACATACACACACATATATATTTTTGCTATGAAGTTTATATAGATATATTCATATAGTTTTTAGTATTCCCAGATTAACATAACATAGAATGGGATGTTTTTATATATATTTTATGTTCTTTAATTGTATAGGAACATTTCCTATATATGTGTTTACATGAAAGTCTTGAATTTATGCTTTAGGCATTCTTATGCATTTTTTATGTATATATATATTCATTCTTATATAATATATATACAAAAAAAATTTTATATATGAATACCATTAATTATTATATATTAAATGTTTTAACATTCAAAATATTGTCACTGGCAAACACAATATTAATACAGGAATTATGGTAATTTTAAGATCTGAATGACAATGTGTAATAGCTATATGAGAATGTTTCTTACTGTTTCTTTACATATATAAATGTGAGCACTATCTATCACTTTAAACTGTCTAATTGAATGTTTAATTGAAATCAATTTGATTTAATTGAATCTTGCTGGGTATATATATTCTTTGCAAATGTTACTTAAATGTGAAGATCTGAGGAAGCGCACTTCAGGTGCGTGAAAGTGCTTATCTGTTCGTTTTTAAAGAATAAAGAGTTCGTTCATGGCATTTTGAAGCAGTTCTTATTTCCTTGTTGCTGAATCCGTCAGTGTTCTTTACAACATATCGTCCTTCTTCTTGGCTGAGGATTCTACTGGTACCATCCGGTATTTATATTTATCTAACACCATCATGGAAATTAGATATTGCAGCCAAATGAACTCTAATGGTAGAGGCCGAAAGACCAGATTGAAATAGATCGGCTAGATACTCCAGTACTACCGACACTGGTGCTGAAAAGGGATCTACCTGCTTTTCTTTCAGCCAAAAGGTAAATCTTTTCCACTTGCTTAGATATGTAATTCTGGTGGAAGACTTATGAGATGTAATAATAATGTCACATACTGGCAAAGAAAGATCATTCTGCCTGGCAATCAAGGGAATTGGAGGAGCCAAGCTGTGAGCTTCAGGCTGTCCAAGTTGGGGTGAATCAGATTCTGCAGATGGGAGATCAACCCCGGGGTCAGATGGAGAATGCATGCTTGATCTAGCAGGTGAGGCCAAAAGAAGGGGAACCAAATCTGATGAGGTCAATATGGTGCTATGAGGATCACTTTGCTCTTCAACCGGCGGGCTTTCTTCAGAAACTGGGGAATGAGGGGGAGAGGTGGAAATGCATAAAGTAGACCCGAGGGCCAATCGTGGACTAGAGCGTCCCTGGGTGACTGTCCCAGAGGGGGAATCAGGGCAAATAAGTTGAGCATTTCTAGTTGGTCAGGGACGCAAAGAGGTCGCAGCAAGGAAGACCCCAGCGGTTGAAGATCTCCGCCACTATCAAGGGATTCAGGGACCACTCGTGAGATTGTAGTATGCATCTGCTGAGTCTCTCTGCTATCACAGTGGAACTCCCGGGAATGTGCGTTGCGAGAAAAAAAACGGTTGGTAGCCATCGTCCATTGCCATATCCTCATGGCCTCTCAACAGAGTAGGTAAGATTTGGCTCTGCCCTGTTTGTTGATGTACCAGACCACCACCATGTTGCCTGATTGTATCGCAGTAGTCCCAGACAGCAGCAGGGGATGGAATGCTTGCAATGCCAGAAGCACCTCCCTCAGCTCTAGAACACTTATATGCAGATGGGCCTCCAATTTGGACCAAGTACCTTGGACTGTCTGTCCCTGACATAGCCCCCCCCACCCCATCAGGGAGGCGTCTGTGGTCACTGTAGCCTTGGGCTGCTGGGGGGAGAAGGGGCGAGACCATTGTGATGGGTTGTGGGCCATCCACCAATTTAAATCCTGTTTGCACCTGTGTGTTACCTGAATCCTGTCTGAAAGAGGATACTGAAAAGGATGCCATTGGGTGAGCAGTAGCCATTGTAGAAGCCTCATGTGAAACCTGGCCAGGGGAACAATGGTGATGGAGGCTGCCATGGAACCCAACAGCTGTAAAACAGAGTGAGCTGTGGATTTCTCCATTGAAAGGATTGGGATCAGTTGTTGCTTTATCCTTAGAATTCTGTGCTCTGGAATGGATGCTCTGCAATTCTTTGTATCCAAGATGACCCCTATGAATTCTGTGGACTGAGATGAGGTGAGATTGGATTTTTGCCGGTTTATGGTTATACCTAGCCTATCTGCAGTGAGGAGAGCGTATGCCAGGGCTTCTTCCAATAGATGTCTGGTGGTGGCGGAGATGAGCCAGTCGTCTAGGTACGGAAACACCTGGAATCCTTGTAGTCGCAAGTGAGCTGTGACGACTGCCATGCACTTTGTGAACACTCTAGAGGATGTAGAGAGTCCGAAGGGCAGTACTCTGAACTGGTAGTGACTGGCTCCCGCACGGAAGTGCAGAAATCCTCTTGGTGGCCTGTCCACTTTTATATGTTAGTACGCATCTTGAAGATCTATCGAGTACATCCAATCGTCTTTTTCCAAAAGTGGGAGGATACACTTAATTGTGAACATCTGGAATTTTTGTACTCTTACAAACTTGTTCAATACACTGAGATCCAAAATTGGTCTACAGTCCCCGGTTTTCTTTGGCACCAAAAATAATCTTGAGTAGAATTCGGATCCTATCTGGTTTGGAGGGACTATTTGGATGACTCTTTTTCTTAGCAGCTTTGATATCTCTAATGCTGCTTCTTCCCTATGACTGGGTGGTACGTTGGATAAGTTTGTTGGGGGGCAGGACAAAGATTGAAGGGAACAGGATAACCTCTGGTTATTATACTTTGTACCCAAGAATCGGTGTTGATGGATAGCCAGGCAGAAGGGTACAAAGAGAAACGACCCCAACCACCTCCAGAGGAAAGCAGTTGGGCCGCACTTCAGGAGCGCTGGTAGGATTGCCCAGGAAAAGAGTCCCTGGAACCCTGGTTATGCAGGCCCCCTCTGCCCTGAAAAGGGCATCTTCCCTGTGAGTTTCCCCTTCTGCCTCTAGGGGATGACTCGGCTTGTCACGGAAAGGACCCCGAGACGTTTTGTACCATATCTTCCCACTCTTCTGATTTCTGGAGAAAGCCCGCAGAGGGGAAGAATAACGGAGACCCATGGCAGAAAGGGTCTTACCATCCTGTTCACATCTGGCCAGTGTGTTTTTAACCTTGGGTCCAAACAATGAAGAGGCTTCGATGGGAGCATTGAGAAACAAAGCCTTGAAGGGGTCCGCGAAATTACATAAGCACATCCAGGCGTGTCATCTCAGAACAATGCCTGAACTCGCCACTCTAGCTGCTCCTTCTGATGCATGAGATATCAGGTGCATGCAGAAGTTAAATATCGATTCAATGGTGGCCAGCTGAGAGGCCACTTTATCATGGACCTCATCAGACACTGCACCAGCCAAAGTTTCAGAGAGCTCAGAAATTAAATCTCTTTGAAGCCTGGTAAAGTGTGCCATATAGTTCAGGGACCTTATTGTAAAGTCGCTGATGCAAAGGTGCACTTCCCTACTCTGTCCAGAGCCTGGGACTCTTTGTTGGGCAGATGGACAGTCTGGCTTTCTTCTTCTGCCAGGTCCTTCTTAGTTGCGGCCGCCACCACCAAAGCATCTACAGGAAGACCTTTGGACCAATGAGGGTCAGTAGCAGGAGGGGACAAAATTTTATCTGGCCTCTGGGGAATAGCCTCAATGGTGTCAGGAGCCTTCCATGCATGCTGGACGATGAGCCGGACCAGTTCGTCGGCAGGTGGAATAACCCAGGAGGTAGGGGGCTGGGCGCAAAAGGCCTGCAAAAACACAGACTGTTCAGAGGTTGGGTTCAAGGGCTGCCAGTCACCTCTCTGTTTAAGAATTTCAAGAATATCACCAAAGGATACCTCAGAGGGTGAGGTGGAGTCCATGTGCTTCCTCTTGCACAAGTTTTTTTGATGAACTTCCTCAGAGGTAGAAGTTGTGGAAGACAGCGCAAAAGGGGTTTCCTGTGGGAGTATACCCGGAGGCCCTTGCGCCCAGTGTCCGCCAGGAGCAACTTGTGAACATTGCAGTCCAGAGGAGGGCAGGGAGATTGATAGCACAGGATTGCCAGCCGACACCAAAGCCTTCTCCATTAGCTGGAAGGCCAGTCCACCTCAAGAGGGATGAATGTCCAGGACAGGGGTCACCCCTCCCCTAAGTGGCTCAGCCTGCCAACTCGGAGTCCCTGGATGGCTGTGAAACACCAAATTATGTACGCCACAGCTGACATCCTGAGTCATAGTAAAACTCTCCTGCCACAAAGGCAACTGCGGTTCCTTGGTGAGGTCCATAAAGGGAACCGTAGAGGGGGAAGACTGTGCTATATCAAGGGGCTTCAAAGGCAATGAAGGAGGAGAATAAGTAGGGGTTTTTGACAAAGGGTGATCACCTCCCAAGGAAGGATAGGTCCTGGGGGGTGGGATACCTCTGGCCAAAAGCACTTGATCCACAAGATGCAACATGTCGTGTTCAGAGAGGCTTCTAGTGGATTTCACGGACACGGCTGAGGTTGAGTCCAGTCTATGCAAAGATGGAGCAAGCTAGGTGCCCACCTCGCAGGTCTGCACTGAAAAAAAAGGAGCTGTAAGGGACTGGACTACAGGTGTCTGCACCGAGAAAATCATCGGTGCCGAAGTCTTGGTCTGCACCGACGATCAGGTCGGTGCAGAAGTGGTTGTCGGCGCCAAGGCTGGAACCGAAAAAATTGGTGCCGATAACTGAATTGTCGGTGCTGAGAGGGTAGTCGTGCAGGGTAAGTTGTTGGAGCTGATGTAACAGTCTGCATCGACTGGTTAGTCGGTGCCGGTGGAGAAGTCTGAACTGAGGAGCTCCTTGGTACCGATACGGTAAAGGGCATGCTAGTCAGTGCTGAAATCGCAGGTGGTGCCGATGGCCTCTGTGCCAAAGGTCTAGGCACCGAAAGCGCTGGAGCTGAAGAAGTCAGATCCGAAGTGGAAAGCTTAGCTTTCTTAGGTCTCGGTTGGTGGGAGTCCCCAGCAGGGGACGAAGGAAAGGATTTGACCTTTACATGATCATCACTCTTTTTCTTATGGGATCTTGGAGGGGTTGAAGCCTCCGACCCAGAAATAGCCTCTGAAAAGGGGATTTAAGTAGCCCCTTCAATAACAATTTTTCTCTCAATCAACGTCCTGTTAGAGAAATTCTACAGGGCGCATCAACTGTTAAATGAGGTACACCTAAGCAATAGACACACAGGGAATGTGCATCTGAAGTAGGCAATTTATGGCCACAATCTGAACATCTCTTAGATCCTGGACTACCTTTTTTATCTGTCATGTTAGGAAAGAAGGAAAACCAGAAAAAATACCAGCAATGGTACAAGAAATACCCAAAGGCAAGAAGGAAAGGGGTTTACCAACGATGGTAAAAAAGAAACTACCTTGCGGTAAAGAGGAGGAAGGGGACTGAAAAGATTCAAGAAGGGGTAGTTGCTAAATGCGATAAGGTAAGATAAAATTATCTAGTAACTTTTCTGTGAGAAAAAGTTGTTTTAGAGTAGTATGCCAAAAAATATTGTACTTGGCTCAAGAGAAGTAGCTTGACACAACCGAATGGCAATGCAGCAAATGAAATCTGAGGTAACAGGGAGAGGGGAATTCTGGGTAAGAGTTTTAGCTCAAGAGTTTGTAGCTGACGTGAGCTTGGAAGATGGCCAGCTCAGTTCCGAGGTCGGAACCGATACCCACACGTAAGGAATGAACGAGAATGAACAATATCAGATGAGAAAGTACAGTTGTATAAGTTGTTGTGTCT
The DNA here is from genome assembly GCF_019279795.1 of Protopterus annectens. NCBI lineage: Eukaryota > Metazoa > Chordata > Ceratodontiformes > Protopteridae > Protopterus > Protopterus annectens. The sequence goes on along the minus strand of NC_056747.1, from coordinate 234,287,187 downwards.
TTCGGCTTTTCCTGGTTAGGGGTCGCCACAGCGGAACTCCGGTCCGCTAATGATTGGCAGTTGATTTTTACATACCGAGTTGCCAGCCCTGACGCACAACGCAGAAGACGCTCTAGCAGAGAGTCGAACTGGACAGCGTATTACTGTGAGGCAACAATGCTACTGCAGCACCACTACAGTTGTATAAGTAAACTTACCATAACAGCAAATGTTTAAATGATCACTGTTGCAGTAGCCTAAAAACAGATCAGGCTGAGCTGACTATAAGTAGTCAGGTTTGGGCACCAAGCCTTTCGGAACTTGCATGCCACCTAAGAGGAGGCCATATTCATGAAGACAATGATAGACACAGAAAAAAATAAAATGACCACACCATGGCATAAAAAAGTACAGTTGTGTACACTTACCATAAATATAGATGTTCGAGTGTATTCACTGTTGCAGTCATCACACTTGGGTTATCTGCCTGCAGGTAGCCCTCAGTCAGCCTGAATACCAGAGACTTAGTATTTCTGGATTGGTTGCTGTTGCTCCAGGACTGATGTCAGGTCATCAGGGGTATAAAAACAGGCAGCTGACACCATTACTTCAGTTTTTCATGCCCCAAATGTCAGGAGCCCCCCAAATAGAAAGCTACACTATGGTGGGGAAAACAGCACCAGTAAAAAGTAAATACCAATACCCCTGAAAGGGGAGAGTAACAGGCATAGAGAGGAGAGAGAGACAAGGGGCTGGAGGGAGGGAGGGAATCCAGGACAACAGTGAATGCACTCAAACATCTACATTTATGGTAAGTGTACAAAACTGTACTATTTTCTTCGTGTTTCACTGTTGCAGTCATCACACTTGGGTAGATTCCCAAAGCTGAAGAAGGGTGGAGGCAGTCAAGAAAAGTTGGGCCTGGCTAGTATGCCTTGCAGGACTGCTGTTGCAAAACCCACCCTGGATTTGGAAAAGATAGGCAGGTGGTAATGCTTGGTGAAGGTGTGCACAGAACTCCAGGTAGCAGCTTCCAGGATGTCCAAGGTAGGTACTCCCCTGAGAAATGCTGCAGAGGTAGAAGTTGCCCTAGTGGAATGTTTTCTGACCCCCTGAGGGGTTGGTTTCCCATGGTGCTTGTAGCGTAAATGGATGCAGTGTGCTATCCATTTGGAAATTGTTTGTTTTGAAAGGGCCTTGCCCTCTGCCCCGGGTGCAAAGCTGACTAGTAACTGGCCAGATTTCCTGAAGGGCTTAGTCCTATCAAGGAAGAATCTGAGCTGTCTGTGCACATCCAAGGAGTTCAGGATCCTTTCCCCTTTATTTTGAGGAATAGGGAAGAAAGTTGGCAAATGGATAGATTGGTTGAGAGCTACACTGGATACCACTTTAGGCATAAAGGAAGGGTTAGTCCTGAGGGAAACCCTGTCAGCATGGAAAATAATGAAGGGTTCCACAGCCATAAGTGCTTGCAGCTCAGACACTCTTCTAGCTGAAGTGATGGCTAGAAGGAAGGCTGTTTTCCAAGAGAGGAATTTTAACTCTGTTGATGCTGCAGCCTCAAAGGGGGGAAGTGTGAGCTTTTCCAGTACAAAGTTAAGGTCCCAAGCAGGGGTGGGTGCTCTCCTTGGTGGCCTTAAGTTGTTTTCCCATCTCAAGAACTGTTTGATAAAAGGGTGAGAGAAGAGAGGTGGCTCAGTGTTGTAATAAGCCGAAATGGCAGAGGCATGGATCTTAATGGAGGAGAAGGATATGCCTCTGTGGAGCAGATCTGTTAAGTAATCCAGGATTAGAAGCAGGGAGGGCAGAATTGTGTCCTCTCCTTTAGATTGAATCCAGGAACAGTACAGTTTCCACTTGTTAGCATAGGATTTCCTTGTACTGGGCCTTCTGGCTTCAAGAATGATGTCCAGCACTTGCTTCCTTAGGGTGGCTACTGAGGGAGATTTCAAGGAATAAGCCAGGCTGCAAGATTTAGGGTTTGCAGTTGTGGATGCAAGATCTGCCCTCCCCCCGCTGAGAGAGCAGGGTTGGGTTCTGGTGTAGGTGGCACCGGTGAAAGGCTGCGCAGGAGTGGGTACCAGTGCTGGCATGGCCAGTATGGGGCAATCAGAATTGTCCTTGGTCTGTCCTGTCTTATCTTAAGCAATACTCTTGAGAGAAGGGGCAGAGGGGGGGAAGGCATAGACTGAGAAATTTACCCGCTAGAAGGATAGGGCATCCACTTTCCAGGCCCTACTGTGAGGAGTCCTGGTGCAGAATTTGCTGAGCTGGTGATTCCTGGGGGAGGCAAAGAGATCCACCTCTGGGGTCCCCCATTTCTGAATCAAAAGGTTGAAGGTGCTGGGCTTTAATTGCCACTCATGTGGGTCTAGGAGATTTCTGCTTAAGTCGTCTGCCAGTGAGTTTTGTTTGCCTGGTAGGAATTGAGCTTCTAGATGGACTTGCATGTCCAAGGTTGTGTTCCACAGGGCCATGGCTAGCCTGCAGAGTGGGTAAGAGTGGGTTCTCCCTGCTTGTTGATGTGCAACATAACTGTGGTGCTGTCTGCTTTTATTAGCAGGTGTCCTGGTGAGAGTAGGGATCTCAAAGCTGTCAGAGCGTGCTGCACAGCTAGCATCTCCTTTTGGTTGATGTGCACATGAATTTGACTTGGGCTCCACCGGCCCTGAATGCACTTGCCATTCATGTGTGCCCCCCAGGCATAGCTGATGCATCTGTGGTTAGGGTCTGAGTGGCATGGGAGGTGCCATAATTTGTTGTGGTTGCATACTGTTGCATACCAAAGAAACTCTGTCCTTAGGGTGTGATAGGAATTAGAAGTTATGTACTCACCATAACGTTCCATCTGAATAGGTAGTTCATTTGTCTGCAACCTGTGGGTTACGGATCCGATATCGGATCCGAGCCGGCAACTTGTTTCAAGCTAATGGATCCGAGCTCCTAGCTCCTCCCTTCACCCATAATCCCCTGCTAACCCTCCATGACCTCAGATCGAGTTTGCCTCTCCATATATATCCAACAAAGGATATTTAAAAACTAATATATCCAAAGAAGGTCAGGGGGAAGGAGGGGGGGATGGTTGCAGACAAATGAACTACCTACTCAGATGGAATGTTATGGTGAGTACATAACTTCTAAATCTGAAGTAGGATTGTTCATTTGTCAGCAACCTGTGGGACAGAGTCCCCAGCTACCTGCACCCTGGGTGGCCATCATGGAAGGATATTATGAAGCACCGCAGAGCCAAAGGATGCTCTCCCTCTAGAAAGCAGGTCTGGCTTGTAGTGGTTGATAAAGGTATGAGATGAAGCCCAAGTGGCTGCAGAACAAATATCATCCAAAGGAACTCTAGACTTGAAAGCCGCAGAAGTAGAAATGGAGCGAGTGGAATGAGCACAAACTCCTTCTGGTGCGGGTCTACCCGAGGCTTGATGAGCTAGTAGGATACATTGGTTAATCCAGCGAGATAAAGATACTTTAGAGATAGCTTTCCCCAAGTTAAATTTGGCAAAGGAAACGAACAGCTGGTCGGATTGTCTATGGCCAGCCGTCCTATGAGTATAAAAATGAAGCTGCCTATGAACATCCAATGAGTGCAGCTTGTATTCACCCTTATTTTGATATTTAGGGAAGAAAACCGGTAAATTTATGGATTGGTTTATGTTGGTTTCTGATGCTATCTTGGGAAGAAAGGAGGGATTGATCCTGAGGTACACTCTATCAGGGTGAAAAATCAGGTATGGAGGCTTTACAGAAAGAGCCTGAAGTTCCGACACTCTTTTCGCTGAAGTAATGGCTACAAGGAATGCTGTTTTCCATTACAAGAATTTGAGATCCACTGAAGCAGTGGGTTCAAAGGGTGGAGCAGTCAAGGCTTGAAGAACTAAAGTAAGATCCCATGGGGGTACGGCTTCTTTTACAGGAGGTCGAAGTAAAAAGGTACCCTTGAGAAAGGTTTTACACAATTTGGCTGACATCAAGGGTCCTGTATCATGTCCCACATGATAATGAGAAATGGCTGCCAATTGCACTTTGACAGTTGAACAACTAGCGCCTTCTTGAAAGAGTTCAGTTAGGAAATCTAAAATGGATGGAAGAGGAGCCGTAAAGGGATCTAGATTGTGGTGCTCCGCCCAGATGGAAAAACGTTTCCATTTGCTGTGATGCACTTTCCTGGTGGAGGGCTTATGTGCTGCCACGAGGATGGCTTTGACTGGTGAAGAGATACCGGGAGTCCTAACTAGGAGTGGAACTAGAGCAACCAAGCTGTCAGTTTCAGATTGTCCAGGTTTGGAGTTGGCAAGTCCAATGGATGGGAGATGAGATCCGGAATGGGATCTAGAATCCAAGGGTGATTCACAAGGTGAGACCACAGGTAAGGGAACCAAATTTGTCGAGGCCAGAATGGGGCAATGAGAATCATCTTGCTCCCCAACAGCGAGGCTTTCTGTAAGAGTTGTATCATCATTGGAAGAGGAGGATAGGCATAGAGTAGACCGGGTGGCCAAGCATGCACCAGAGCGTCTCTTGGAGATTCCCCTGGTGGAGGGATTAGAGCGAAGAAATTGTCGCATTTGAGGGAGATGCAAAAAGATCGCAGCAGGGTTGTCACCATGTTGCGAATATCTGCTTCACTACTAGAGGATTGAGAAACCACTCATAAGGGGTAAGAAGGGTGCGGCTGAGCTTGTCCACTAGGATGTTGGTCCTCCCCGGAATGTGCGTTGCAATCAGAAAGCGGTTGGTGGAGATCGCCCATTCCCACACTCTCATGGCTTCGCGGCAAAGAGGATAAGATCTGGTTCCCCCCTGTTTGTTGATATACCAGACCACTGACATGTTGTCCGAGTGAATTGCAATCGTTCCTGCGGGGAGGAAGCTCTGAAGTGCTTGCAACGCCAACAGCACCGCTCTCATCTCCAGAACGTTGATATGCAGGGAGGTCTCTGTATCGTTCCACGTGCCTTGAACTGTCCTGCCTGAGTAATGCCCCCCCCACCCGAGGCGGGAAGCGTCCGTGGTCACAGTGGCGATAGGGGGAGAGGTGCAGAAGGGACGGCCCGTATGGAAGTTCGATGCTTGGAGCCACCATAGTTGCGCCCTTCTGCAAGCCTTGCTGATAGCAATGGGATGGTGGAGAGGAAGGGATAGGAAGGACCATTGCACTAACAGAGTCCATTGCTTGACTCGCATGTTCAAACGGGCACATGGAAGGAGTGTAATCGCTGCTGCCATGGAGGCTAGTGCCCTCAGGATCAATTCCGCTGGTGAAGCCTCTGAATGAAGGATAGCCCACACATGAAGTTGTAGATTTCTGATTCTCTCGGCAGTTAGGAAGGCTCGCAAATCTCTGGTGTTTATTCTGGCACCTATGAATTCTATGATCTGTGTTGGAGCCAGTAGAGATTTGCCGACACTGATAGTAATGCCTAGTTGTGGGGCTAGATGGAGAAAGAAGTTTCTGGCCGAGCAAAGTAGATGCCTTGTTGGTGCGGTCAGGAGTCAGTCGTCCAGGTACGGGAAGACCTGAATTCCCTGGAGTCTCAGGTGGGCCGCAATCACTGCTAATACTTTGGTGAACAGCCTGGGGGCTGTGGTTAGGCCAAAGGGAAGGACCCTGAACTGGTAGTGACTGGCTCCCAGCCGGAAGCGAAGGAACCTCCTGGACCATTTGTGCATTAAGATGTGGTAATACGCATCCTTGAGGTCTATAGAGCACATCCAATCATTCTCCCTCAAAAGGGGGAGGATAGATTGAAGAGTGACCATTCGGAATTTTTCTTTGGTTACTGACAGGTTCAAGCGGGAAAGGTCTAGGATGGGTCTCAGGTCCCCCGTCTTTTTTGGCACCAAGAAGAACCTGGAGTAGAACCCTAATCTGAGCTGGTCTTGGGGGATGGGCTGGATGGCTCTTTTTCTTAGCAGCTGCTGTATTTCTGCGGCTGTGGCCTCCCTGTGATCGGGTGGTACATCGGGGAGGTTCTTGGATTGGGGGACATGGAGAATTGGTATTTTGTACCCTCTGGATATGATGCAAAGCACCCAGCGGTCTGTTGTGATGGACTCCCATGCCGCTAGATGTTTCGAAAAACACCTCCCGACTGCCTCCAGAGCGGAGCAGCTGGGCAACCCCTCAGGGCTGCTGCGCAGGCCGCTCAGAGAAAGGTTCTCTGGACCCGAAATTTCTCGGAGCCCCTCTGCCCCTGGGGCGACGTCCTCCCTGTCCACCTCTGCCACAGTAGGACTGGTTGTCCGGAGCTGGTTGGGAATGTTGTGATTTCCGGAACCGCATCTTCTTCTGACCCTTTTGGTTCCTTGAAAAGGACCGCTGGGGAGCAGAGAAGCGGACTCCGATGGCAGACAACGTCTTCCCGTCCTTCTCACTCTGGACAAGCATCTCGCAAACTGTTTTGCCAAAAAGGGCAGAACCATCAAAGGGGGCGTTCGCGAAGGACGCTTTAAAAGGCTCCGTAAAGTTGCAATGACGGAGCCAGGCCTGACGTCTCATGACTAGGCCTGCTCCGCTGGCCCTAGCGGCTCCCTCTGTGACGTGGGACAACAGCCGCATAGAGGTGTTTGAAATAGATCTCAGAGTGGCCATTCGGGTGGAGTACAAATGTTTATCCTCCTCCGACATGGACTCAGGGGAGGATGCAGAGTATTCTTTGATAAGATCCTGCTGCATCCTGATGACATGTGCCATATAGTTCAGAGACCTTACTGAGAAGGTCGCTGAACTAAAAACTCGCTTCCCTAAGCGATCCATCAAACGGGACTCTTTGCTTGGTGGATGGACTGAGGGACTCTCCTGAGCAAATTCCCTCTTTGTGGCTGCCGCCGTCAACATGGCATCTACAGGGGGGCCCTTACTCCAATGTGACCAGTCTGAGGGGGGGGCTAAGAATCCTATCCGGTCGCTTCAGTATTGGCTCCACGGTGTCCGGATCCTTCCATGCCCTGGTGGTAATAAGGTCCACCAGGGGATCGGCTGGAGGGGACACTCAGGAGGTAGACAGGCCTGCCTCGAATGCCTCCAGAAACACGGACTCATCAGAGGAAGACTTAGGGGCAGACCACCCACCTCTGATTCTCAGCATCTCCATGATGTCTCCAAAGGAGACATCCTCAGGGGGTGATCTTGGGGAGCCTTTCCCTTCCTCCAAGTCAGTGTCCTCGGTTAAGGACTCAGGGGAGTCCAAGTGCCTCCTTTTGCACTTATGCTTGCGGGGGAGCTTCCTCGGGGGGACTGTCCGAGGAGGCCTCGCCAGCAACATCTTGTTCCAATGGAACTGCCTGTGACAGTTCCATTGGAACTGTCTGTGACATTGAAGCAGGCTGTCCCTTTGGCCGGGTGATGGAAGCCTGGCCCAGCAGAGAGGGAGTGCAGGGAGGAGTCGATGCAAGGACCGGGGGTCCGGATGCTCTCAACAGAGCCCTCTCCACAACATCGAATGCCGAGGGAGAGCCACTCTCCAATGGATCCGAAAGTCGGCTCCCACTCGGATCCGATGAAGGGATCGGAGCCGGCGCCGAGACCGTCGGATCCGAAGGACCAGTGTGCTCCGACCTGGACGGAGCTGAAGGCACACAATCCCCCGGATCCGAAGCTCAGACCACGGCTCTGAGAGGTCAGATCTGACAGATTCGAGGGTAGGGTCGGATCCGAAGTACCAAGTACTGTCGGCGCTGACCCACCCCCGGCTCCAAGGCTGCTTGGCTCTGAGCGCTCCGAACCCGGGTAGCGGGTCAGAGAAGGAGCAATTGGGTGGAAAAAAGGTGTCGAGCTCCCCCCCTGAAGGGGGGGAGGCAAGAGCACTCCCATCTGCAGCTGGGCCTGGATGAACCTTCTCATCATACGGTCCAAGTCTGCATCTGATAAGCTGAAAGTGGATCTCGAAGAGGCCACCGAGGCAGGCCTGGAATGCCACCTCGATGACCTCGACGGAGATCGGGTCTCCTCCTCCTCGGGCCCCTGGGAGAAAGAAGGGGATCGGAGCCGAGGAGGAGGAGACCTAGAAGCAATGGAGGGAGAAGCCTGCTTAGCTGGCGGGGCCGAAACGGAGGTCTCGGCCCGCTTGGTGCTTCTCCTCCGTTCTCCTGGCCTCCCTGTCCTCCGACACTTTAGTGGGAGTTTGAGTCCCAGTCGGAGGCAGAGGGGCAGGAGTGGCAACCACCACAGGCTGTGATTGAGCTACGGGAGTAGCAGAGGTAGTGGAGGCCGAAGCTGAATCCGGGGGTAGAAGTCCTGCCAGGACCAGCTTCGACCTCCATTCTTTCAGTGCCCTGGGGTTGAACGCTGCACAGATAGTACAGCCCGAGGTGAGGTGTTCAACCCCAAGGCACCGAACGCACCAAGTGTGGCCATCAGCCGGGGATAGCTTATGTCCACACTCAGTACATTTAGAAAATATGGCTTTTGGGGTCTCAGCCATTCCCTTTTTTTTTTAACTAAAAAGGAAAAGAAAAAGACAACTACACACACACACAGGCCCCAAAAGACACTCAACAAACACTCACACACTAGCGACCAGCGAAGGAAGGGTATTAATTAAAAAATAGGGAACCTAACTCAGACACACTTTACAAATATTAATTTAGACTAAAACAGAAATTCCTGATGAAAAATGCTAGAAAAAAGTTAACTTTTTTTTCACTTATCTGCGGAGCTCAAGAAAAGAATCCAGCCATCACAAGTGCGGCAAACTAGATCTGAGGTCATGGAGGGTTAGCAGGGGATTATGGGTGAAGGGAGGAGCTAGGAGCTCGGATCCATTAGCTTGAAACAAGTTGCCGGCTCGGATCCGATATCGGATCCGTAACCCACAGGTTGCTGACAAATGAACAATCCTACTTCAGATTAACTGTTTCCAGGTCCTGAGAATGTTGGCACCAAAGACTTTTTAAGTACCATTGAAGTTTCCTCATATGCAGTCTGGCATATGGAATTAGTAGGATGCATGAGCACATGAACCCTAGGGCCTGCAGGATTTTCCTTGCGGATAGCCGGTGGCCATTTTAGTAAAATAGTCTGTCAGATAGGCTTGTTTTTCTGGAGTGAGAATGCCATCTGGGAAGCTGTGTCCAAGCTTGCTCCCATACAATCTTTTGACTGGGGACTAGTTTTGATTTCTTTTCATTGATGGTGTACCCCAGGGAGGTTAAAAGGTTTTCTTACAAATGTCAGGTGCTGCAACAGCATTTCCTGTCTGCCAGAATCAGGCAGTCCAAGAACAGGTAAATTTGAATTTTTCTGTCTGCAGTAAGCAATGGCTGGAGACAGGCATTTTGTGAATACTCTGGGAGCAGTGGATAAGCCAAAGAGAAGGGCAGAGAACTGACAATGCATAGCTCCTGCCTTGAAGCGTCACTATTTCCTGCAAGACTCACTTATAGGGATGTGCAGAAAGGCTTCTTTTAAATCTAGGGTGACTAGCCAGACATCTTTGGCTAGCATAGGTAGAAGCTGCTGCAGGGTGAGCATTTTGAATTTTGGTACCACCAGGAAGGTGTTGAGAATTGAAAGAGCTAGGATTGGGTGCCAAGAGCCCTCTTTTCTGGGTACCAGGAAAAGTTTGGAATAGAATCCTTGACCTATCTGTTCCACAGGAACAGGGTGAATTGCCCTTAGAGAGCAAGGATTGAACTTGGTTTTGTGCCTCTGCCTACTGGTTTGGAGGAAGGTCTGGGAACCCATTTGGGGTTGGCAGTGAGTGGAAGTAAAATCTGTACCCCTGGGACACAATGTTGAGGACCCATTGGTCTTTGGTGAAGGAGATCCATTTTTTTGCATGAAGGGAAAGTTTTCCTCCTAGGGGCACAAGCAGTTGGGCAGAAGTGTGGACTGGAGTTGAGAAGTCATTGGGAATTCTTTCTGTAAGGGGGTGGCTTAGCACTCCCTGCTTTAGAGGTGGAGGCACTCCATTGCTTAGATCTCTGCATTCCCTGAGACTGTAGTCTGGCGGGGGGGGGGGGTCTGTTTCCCCTGGGTCTAGTTTGAGATGGCCTTGAGGGGGCTGGAAAGGACTAATATTTCGAGGGACAATACTTACTGAATCTAGGTGGCTGTACTTGCAAGACTTCTTTGACTGTCTGCAAAGATTTAGCTTTTTCTTCCATCTTTTTAAGAAAGTACCATTGTGCACACTTAGCATAAATGTAGATGTTCAAGTGTATTCACTGTTGCAGTCATCACATTTGGGTTATCTGCTTGCAGTAGCCCACAGTCCGCCTGATTATCTAAGTCTTGGATCCTGTGTCAGTTGCTGTCTCATTTTCCATGATTTCAGGTAGTCAGGGGTATAAAGCATGCAGCCGACGCCATTACATCAGTTTTTCTTGCCCCAGATGTCAGGTGCCCCCCTAATGGGAAGCAATTAAATATATATATACAAGGTTATACCTCCAACAAAAAAGCAAATACACCAAAAAGCATTTAAACATAGTAAAGGAGAATACAGGTATAGACAAAAGAAGTCAGAGGGCTGGAGGGAGGGTAACCAGGACTGCAACAGTGAATACACTCGAAAATCTACAGTTATGGTAAGTGTACACAACTGTACTATGTTCTTCATGTTTCATTGTTGCAGTCATCACATTTGGGTAGATTCCCAAAGCTAAGGATGGGAGGAGGAATTTAGATAGCATTAGGACCGGCTATAAGGCCCTGCAAGACTGCAGTGGCAAAGCCAGCTCTGGATTTAGAGAAAAAATGGCAAATGGTAATGTTTGGTGAAAGTATGTACAGAACTCCAAGTAGCAGCTTCTAGGATGTCTCTGGTAGGGACACCTCTGAGAAAGGCTGTAGAGGTAGATGCAGCCCTGGTTGAATGGGGTCTAATCCCCCATGGGATAGGTTTTCCATGGTACATATAGCAGAAATGAATGCAATGGCCTATCCATTTAGAAATGGTTTGCTTTGAAATAGCCTTCCCCTCTGCCCCTGCAGCAAATGCCACAAGCAGTTGTTCAGATTTCCTTTGCGGTTTAGTCCTGTCTAAGTAAAATCTAAATTGTCTGTGCACATCTAAGGAGTGCAGTATCCATTCCCCTTTGTTCTGTGGATTAGAAAAGAAGGTTGGCAAATGAATGGATTGATTAAGAGCCACACTGGCTACTACCTTGGGCATGAAGGATATTGATCCTGAGGGACACCCTATTCGCATGAAAGATGATGAAAGGCTCCACTGCCATAAGGGCCTGTAATTCAGATACCCTTCTTGCTGAAGTGATTGCTAAAAGGAAAGTTGTTTTCCAAGAAAGGAATTTAACTCTGCACTTGCAGCTGGCTCAAAAGGAGGAAGAGTGAGTTATTCCAATACAAAGTTAAGGTCCCAGACTGGTGTTGGGGCTCTCCTGGGGGGTCTTAAGTTTTTGGCCCCTCTGAGGAACTGCTTGAGGAGTGGGTGAGAAAAGAGGGGTGGTTCTGTGTTGTAATGAGCTGGAATGGCTGAGGCGTGAATTTTGATGGAGGAAAAGGAAAGGCCCTTGTGAAGCATTTCAGTTAAGTATTGAAGAATCTGAGGTAAATTGGGTGATGCTGTGGCCATCCCTTGAGTTTGGTTCCAGGCACAGAATCTTTTCCATTTTTCAGCATAAGATTTTCTAGTACTAGGCCTCCTTGCCTCCAAAATGACATCCAACACTTGATAACTGAGGGATGGTAATGGAGAGATTAGGTAATTAGCCAGGCTGCCAGGTTCAGGGTTTGTAGCTGGGGGTGCAGAATCTGGCTCTCCTGCTGTGACAGCAGGGTAGGGGTTTGAAGCAGGTGTCATGGGGGCTAGCTGTGACACACTGCGCAAGAGGGGGTACCAGTGTTGACGTTGTCAGTCTGGTGCAATCAGCATCATCCTTGGTTTGTCCTGTTTGATCTTTAGTAGTACTTTGGAGAGGAGAAAAGGCATAAACTGATAGATTTTTCCATCTGAAGGACAGAGCTTCCACTTTCCAAGCTTGTTTGTGGGAAGTCTTTGTGCAGAAGTTGTCCAATTGGTAGTTCTGGGGGGAAGCAAACAGGTCTATATCTGGGCTCCCCCATTTGTTTATCAACATGTTGAAAGTCTTTGGTTCCAGTTTCCACTCGTGTGGGTCCATGAGATTTCTGCTTAGTTCCTCTGCCAGTGTATTTAGTTTTCCTGGCAGGAATTGAGCCTGTAGATGCACTTGGTAGCTCAAGGATGTGTTCCACAGAGCCATGGCTAGTCTGCAGAGGGGGGTAAGAATGGGTACCCCCCTGCTTGTTTATGTACCACATAACAGTGTTGTTGTCCGTCTTTACCATTAATTGTCCTGGAAGAATGTGGTCCTTGAAGGCTGTCAGAGCATTCTGTATAGCTAACATTTCTTTTTGATTGATATGCAGGTGCGTTTGACTTGGGTTCCATTTCCCTGAATGCACTTCCCTGCCAGGTGAGCCCCCCATGCATAGTCTGATGTGTCTGTTGTTAGGGTTTGGGCAGAAGGGGGTAGAGTGAATGGTAGTCCCTTGTTTTGGTGGCAGGCCTCTGCCCACCAAAGGAATTCTAGCCGTAGGCAAGGTATGATAGGAATCATTGTTTCTAGATCCTGAGAATGTTGACACCATAGGCTTTTTAGATACCACTGTAGTTTCCTCATATGCAGTCTTGCATATGGAATTAGTAGAATGCACAAGGCCATGAACCCCAAGGCTTGCAGTATTTGCCTTGCAGATAGCAGGGTTTTTGTGGCCATTAGTTTGAAGTAAGTTGTCAAATGAATTTGTTTCTCTGGCGTGAGGAAAGCCATGTGGGAAGTTGTGTTCAAGCTTGCTCCCAAGAATATAATTTGCTGACAGGGTACCAAATGTGATTTATTTTCATTTATTGTGTACCCCAGACAAGTTAACACCTTTTGTATAAATGCCAGATGATTCAAAAGTATGTCCTGGCTTTCTGCCTGAATTAGACAATCGTCCAGGTATGGGTATATTTGAATATTTCTTTGCCTGCAAAACGCAATGACTGGAGCTAGGCACTTTGTGAATACCCTGGGCACAGTAGATAAGCCAAAGAGCAGTGCAAAGAACTGATAGTGCATGTAGCCTGCTCTGAAGCATAGGTATCTTCTGCAAGATTCCCTGATTGGGATGTGCAGGTAGGCTTCCTTTAAATCCAGTGTTGCCAACCAGGCATCCTTGCCTAGCATAGGAAGCAACTGGTGAAGAGTTAGCATCTTGAATTTTGGAATCACCAAAAAGGTGTTTAAGGTAGAAAGGTTCAGGGTAGGACGCCATGAGTTGTCTTTTCTGGATACCAGAAAAGTCTTGAGTAGAAACCTTGTCCCTTTTCCTCTTCTGGTACAGTTTGAATAGCCTTTATGCTTGAGAGAGAGAGTACTTGCTTTTGAGCCTCTGCCCACTGATTTGGGATTAGAGCTGGCCAATCGTTTGGGGTTGGTAAAGTGTGGAAGCGAAATCTGTATCCTTGGGAAACTATATTTAAAACCCATTTTTCCTGGGTAATGAGTTCCCAATTTTTTGCCTGCAGAGCAATCTTTCCCCCTAAAGGATTAGTCAGTTGAGAAGTGCTTGGAAGTTTTAAAATTAAGTTATTGAAACAGTTTACCATAGGGGGAGTCTTACTACTCCCTGATTTGGAAGTGGGAGCCCCCCACTGCTTAATCCTGTGCATACCCTAGGACTGAAGCCTGGGTGTTCTGCTGGTTCTGGGATTGGACTGAGAAGGCCAGGAACAGGCAGGAAAGGACCAATTCTTGCAGGGCCAATGCCTACTAAATCTTGGAGGTAGTAGTTGCAGGAAATCTTTAACAGTTTGTATAGATTTAGCTTTTTCCACCATCTCTTTAAGAACTTCTGCTTTGTTGCCAAACAGGCAGTCCTGATTTAGGGGAGCATCCAGCAATTTAGCTTTAACATGATCTGGCAAGGATTGCTCCTTAAGCCAAGCATGCCTTCTAAGTACAGATCCAGTGACAGCAGCCCTGCAAGATGCCTCCAGTGAACGAAAACCACATAGAAAATTATGTTTTCCAACCTGTTCAGCAGAATGCATTAAATCTTGTAAATCCTTATTTTTAGCACAATCAGGAATAAACATAATTTTCTGTTTAAGCAATCCAATGATATGCTGCTTATACTTTAACATATGAAACTGGCAATTTAAGGCCCTAATGGCCAAGGTTGCAGAAGTGTATACCTTCTTACCCCTTCTATCCAGCACCCTGGAGTCTCTATCAGAGGGGGTAGGATTTTTGGCAGTAGTAGCCTTAATGCCCTTGGGTCCCTGTAAAATGGTCTCAGGATCCGCAGTAGGATTTTTAAAAAGGAACTTGAGAGAGTCAGGAACCCTGTAATATCTATCAGGTTTTCTGGGAGCTGGAGGTAAAGAACCAGGGGCCAAGCTAGATTCCAAAAAGGCATCATCAACAATGTCTACTACAGGAGGGATAGCAAAAGGCCTGTGTTGGGGCAGGAGTAAGAAATCCCAAAGCCTCTTTTTAGAATCAGAGTAATCCTGGCTTTCCCAAAGAAAATGGTCCCTAAGAGTATGCAAGGTTTCACCAAAAGGGAAATCCTCGGGGGGGGGGGGGGGCAGAGGGAATAGAGTCCACTGCATCAGAATCCTGGTCATCAGAGGAAACAGAAATTTCAGAATCCTGGTCAGAAGTATCATAAGCAAATTCAGTCCTAGGTCTCATAGAGGGGGAAGGTTGGATTCCCTTGATTAAAGTAATAAGGACTTCAGCCATTCTTATTTATTTTTTAGGCATACAGGCCTGGCCATGTGGTCTGGGCGTCTGTTTTCTTGGCATGGTTAGAGTTTTAGGCCTTGAAGAAGAAGATGGCGTTGGTTTAATATGCAAGTAAGTAGGCCTGAATACACCCTCAGAAGATGGTACCTGTACAGCGGCTGCAGACCCATCCAAGGTAGAGACATCCGCAGGTTCCACAGTTGAAGCATCTCGCGGCATACTGGACTCCGAATGGGTCTCAGTAGAGGCCTGTGAATCTGAAGTGGAGGGTAACAGAGGCTGCGAAAGTGGCTCACTGAGTATCGGCGAACTGCTGACTGGCTTAGGAGAAGCATCGTTGGCAGCTTTGGACCTAGGCGGCCTGTCTCTGTCTTTATCTTTGCTTTTTTTCGGAATGTCGGTAGTCTGATGGCTTACCGAAGACATATCTGGATAATTGAACCGAGTACCAAAATATTTAGAAGCAAAAATATACAGATGACAAATAGTTTCTTGCTTAAATAAGGCATAAAACCGAAAGCGAGGTACGACATGGTCAGGGCCTAGGCAAGGAATACAGTACAAGTATTTGCTTTCCACAAGAAATACAATTACTGACTTTTACTGACATCAGTTTAGAGCAAGAAAAGGTTTCCCCAATGGGGTACTTAGCTTTAGTTGAAGACTTTGGTTCTGAAACTCGAAAATGAAAATTTCAGGAGTCGGCCAACCTGCATTTGAGAACTGTTTCTGCTTCGGGCACTGCACGGCAAGAAAGACTGATGTAATGGCATCGGCTGCATGCTTTACACACCTGAACCTGACGTCATGGAAGATGAGACAGCAACCGACACAGGACCCAAGACTTTGATAATCAGGCCGACTGAGGGCTACTGCAAGCAGATAACCCAAATGTGATGACTGCAACAATGAAACATGAAGAACATCCTCTTCTGCTTTGGTGCCAGATTGTCCTTGTTCAAAGGAGTGTCTAATAACTTTGATTTGATATGGTCTGGCAAGGTCTGCTCCTTAAGCCAAGCATGCCTTCTCAGTACAGAACCAGTGACTGCTGCCCTGCAAGATGCTTCTAGGGCATCAAAGCCACACTGCAATGTCTGCTTGCTGACTTGGCTTGCAGAATGTATAAGCTCTTGCAATTCTTTATTTTCTGCACAGTCTGTAAAGGTAGCTATTTTTTGCTTAATAAGTTCCATAATATGTTGTTGGTACTTCAGCATGTGAAACTGACAATTCAAAGTCCTAATGTAGACAGTTGCAGAGGTATATACTTTCTTACCCTGTCTGTCCAAAGCTCTGGAATCCCTGTCTGAAGGGGTGGGATTCTTAGCTGTAGTTCCTTTGATACCTTTAGGCCCCTGGGAGATGATCTCTGGGTCAGCAGTAGGATTTTTGAAAAGTAATTTGTGAGAGTCAGGTACTCTGTAGTACCTGTTTGGTTTCTTAGGAGCAGGGGTTAAAGTATCAGGGGTTAAACTGAGTTCCATGAAGACATCATCCACAACCTCCAGGGGGTATTGCTAAAGGTCTATGTTGTGGCAAATCCAGAAATTCTCTGAGTCTCTTTTTGGATTGAGGATAGTCTTGGCATTCCCAATAGAAATGCTCTCCTAAAGTATGTAAGGTTTCACCACAAGAAAAATCCTGTGGAGGAGAGGCAGAGGGAATAGATTCCTCTGCATCTGAATCCTCATAAGCAGATAAGGGCATGTCTTCATAATCAGATGCCTCAGAGCCGTCAGACTCTTGGTCTGTTGAAGCTGCTGAGGACAGTCTCTTTTTCTCTTAGGGGAAGGCTGACTTCTAATCAGCATAATAAGGTCTTCTGCCATTTTGAGCATTTGATGTTTTGGCAAGGGAGCAGGTGCATGAGCTTTGGTCATCGTTTTTTTAGGCATAGTGTGTACTCTTGGCCTTAGAAACTCAGTAGTTTTAGACAGAACTGAAGATGCAAAAGAAGTCATCGGTGTGTGTTGAACATCGGTAGTGTGAAGAACTTCCTCAGAAGCCGGTGCCTGCTCAGCGGTTCTGGACCCATCCAAGGTAGAGACATCCGCAGATTCCATAGTCGAAGAGACTTGAGGCATACCGTACTCCAAACGGGTATTGGTAGAGGCCTGCAAAGCCACTGAGGTGGGCATCAGGGGCTGCAAAAGTGCCTCACTGAGTACCGGCGAACTGGTGACTAGCTTAACAGAACCATTGTCGGTAGCTTTGGACCTGTGCTGTCTGTCTCTGTCTTTATCCTTATATTTTTTTCAAAATATCTGTAGTTGGATGGCTTACCAAAGCCATTTCGGAATACGGAGAATGAGAACAAAAGTATTTAGTGACAACAAGGGCCCGATGACGAATAGTTCGGGCTTTGAACAAGGCACAAAACCGACAGCGAGGTACATCGTGGTCTGGGCCTAAACAGGTGATGCAGTAAGAATGGAAATCTCAGTGTGGTATTTGCTTTCCACAGGCAAGACAATGATTAACTTTTTCTGACATTGGTTAGAGCAAGAAAAAAGGATCCCCAACGGGGTACTTAGCTTTAGAAGACTTCAGGATAATTCAATTCGGAAAAGAAAACTCAGGTAGCGGCCGACCGGCACTCGTGCGAACTGCTTCTGCTTCGGGCTTCTCAGCAAGAAAGACCCCTGATGACCTAACATCAGTCCTGGAGTGACAGCAACTGATGCAGAATCACTAAGTCTCTGGTATTCGAGCCGACTAAGGGCTACCTGGAGGCAGATAACCAAAGTGTGATGACTGCAACAGTGAAACACGAAGAACATCATACAAAAATAAGGGGGTGAAGGAAGGGACAGGCTACTGAAGTAATGATCATTTGAACAAGTTTACCTACTCAACTGTACTATGTTCTTACTGATCACTGCTGCAGAAGCCTAAGCTATATGGGTAGAGTACCATAGCTTAGAAAGACTGGGAGTAGAAATAAGGAGGGACCAGAAGCCCCTGGGGAGTGGTTCTAGCAAAGCCTATACTAGACTTGGAGCAAGAATCCAGTTTACAGCTGTATGTAAAAATATGCACAAGGACCAGGCTGTTGCTTGTAGAATACTTGTCGCTTAACATTGTCTAAAATATTTTGTCTACTGTTTTACTGTTCACTTGCTTTATTTTGGAACTTTTTTCATCAGTCCTCCACTGAAAAGAGGCAGCTTTTCTACCCAATTGGACCATGCCAGTAAACAAATGCAATAAACAACCTTCTGAAACAGATGAAGCCAAGGTCCTGGTAGAGTGAGACTTGACCTTGCCTGAAATAGTTTTCTCGCAGTGGTTGTATCAAACAGTAATAGTAAAAGACAACCACTTGAAAATGGTCTGTTTTGACCAAGGTTGTCCATTTTTCATACCTTCACAAGAAAATAACCGATCAGAAGATCTGAAATATTTTGTTCTGCCAAGATAACACCACAGCTATCTGCAGACATCCAACATACAGAGTTATCCTTTTTCAATCATTTTCCGGTTCTGAAAAGAAAACAGGGAAATGGATAGCTTACTTAAAAGAAACTCAGATAACACTTTACTCAAATGAATGATTAGTTCTTAAAGAACCCTTATCTTGGTGAAAAATGAGAAGGTTGTCCCAACATAAGAGTTTGCAACTCAGATTTTCTTCTTGCAAGGTCAGGGCATATGACAGACTGTTTTCTACGTGAAGAACTTCAAGTCAGCATGATGAGCTGATTCAAATGGAGCAAGAGTTAATATTTCTAACACAAAATTAAGATCTTAATTAAGATGGATCCACTTGTTTTCTTGAAGGATTCATATGCAACAACCATTTCAAAACATTTTTACAGGAGAATGCATTGAAAGATGGTAATGCATGGATAGAGTTGTTGAAATAGCTGATAAATGAACCTTGACTGAAGAGCAAGATGGGCCACAGGATTGTAACACAAATAATGTAGTGTCAGAGAAGCACTAGCCACAAATAGGTGGTGGTTCTTTTCTTGATACCAACTAGATAAGCTTTTCCATTTTCCAATGTACCATTTTCTCATAGCAGGTTTTGCACCCATTAACACCTGCTGCACATCCTCAGAAAAATATGCCTTAAAGGTAGTAAAAAAATATTCTGAAGTTCTGTTAAAATGAAAAATTCATGAAAGTGCTATTTTTTGTTCTCTTTCCTTTGCCCAAACATTAGCAGTGTTCCAACCAGATTTTGGTTTTCAGTAGTGAAGTTTCCTGATTCACAGGTGCTGGTTTTCCAAGTTAAAGGTAGTAAAACACCATCATCTAAGCAGTTAGTTGTAGGGATGTATCAAACACCCAGGTCTTTGGCAAGTAAATAAGTCTGGGAGGAAGCTTGTGATAATTCCATCTGGCCATTTCCAGAAGGGAGAACCACTGTTGCCCGGATCAGAAGGGAACCACCATAATGATCTATGAGGAGTCCTTCTGAAACTTGAAAAGTATGCTGAATGTTAGTGGAAAGGTTGAGAAAGCATGCAGGAACATTCATGTTGAAGGAAAAGAAAAAGCATCCATCATCCAGGTTTTCTTAAATGGAATCCCAGGGCAAATGTTTGTCAAATGATTTGGAGCACAGGCAGAAAAGATCTATGTGAGGTGTTCCCCATGGATGGGTCAAATCTTGGAAGACACTGATTCAGTTTTTGTTTGCCAGGGTGTGACCTGGTCCTACTTAGCTTGTCTGCCACAATTTTAAATCTGATGGGATTGCAAGATGTTTGTGTAGTAAGATTGTACTATAAAGCTATATCCCAGGCTACTATGGCTGCTCTGTATGGACAGTAAGATATGGTTAATCCTTGCTTATGTACTTCAGTGTGGTACTGTTTTGTAAATGCTTCTTGGAGAGGTCCCAGGGACCAGATATGATTGAGAAATATGAGAGCATTTACAAAAGTTTGCATCTCTTATATCTGCTTTTTTCAACAACTCTTTTTTGTTCCAGTAACCTGTTAATTTATTCTCCTTCACAGTGTTTACCAAGCAAAGTCTGAGGCATCTGTTAACACTGTGCTGGAGCAGGAGAGGAGAATGAAAGACCTAGATTCTGAGAAATTCTCACTCCACTGGTCTTCATGTTCACAAATTCTAAAACTAAATTTTGAAAAGTCAAGTGATGTTCATGCTGGCACCATACAGATTTTAGGTACCATTGGATCTTTCTTATGTGGTCTTGCAAGAGGTTTCAGGAGTATCATACATGCCATGATGCCCATAATCATGAGGCATTCCCTTACTGAGATGGAAGTCTGTAAAACCTCAGGAATAAATCTATTTTTCCTGTGGAAGAACAGCTCTTTGAACTCTGCAGGAGACACCTCAGGAAAACAATCCTGTTAGGAGCAGAAAAGATGTCTGAATGCTCCCTTGAAATTCCAGCTGGTGCCGGAGACCCCTTAACTCAGGCGAGAAATTCCCAATACTTTAAAAAAGACTCTGCAAAGATAAGCAACTAATCTAAATAAGGGAAAATTTGACTAAGTCTGCAGCAGTTTATCACAGGAGGTAGACAACTGATCTTTCACTGACTAGGTTAATCCCACTAGGCTAGTGGAGTCTTCAGGGAAAGAGACCAGAGGTGGTATTTGTAGTACTAAAAGAAATTTGTTCAGGGCTTTCAGTTTGTGAACACTTTTGGAGCAATGGATAGAAAAAAAATCCCATTTGAAGGATTATCTTTCTCTGAGGCTATTTCAGAGTAAATCAGTTGTTTCAGTGAGAAACCAGAATGTGGTCAACTGAGAATGTGAATCAGACACAGTACACATTAATAAACATCTGAAATCTGGATCTATAGGAAAGCAACTATATGCACCTTTTAACCCCAAGGTCATTAGGAAACTCAAATGGGGAATGAGGTACTTTATGTAATACATCTGCTTTTCTGGGGGTAAAAGGTTGACCAGTAGAGAAATTGCAGGCTGTGACAAAAACATCCTCCAAAGCAGAGAGGATAGGAGTATGGTCTGGAAATTGCAGTTGCAACGAACTATAATATTTTTACTGTTTTCCCACTGAAACAACTGATTTATTTTGGAAACAGTCTCAGAGAAACAATCATTCAGAGGGTACTGGCCAAAGCACACACTCCTCTGAATCTTAATCAGAAATCTGTGGAGAGAACACATTTTATGCCCCTTCAAACACATTTTGAGGTTCACCTTCTTGAATCTTTTCAGAAGATGAATTCCTTCCTTTCCTTTTTAACTAGAAGCAGCCATATAAGAAGTGTCAAGATCCTAGAACTAAAGCCTGGGCCAAACCCAATAAATTACACCTGTCCAGGTCACTGAGACAGGAAAACATGCATTTCTTTTTTGACATGCATTTCTAAAGAAACAAACCAAAAATGGCACCTGTAACCTCCATAGGGATAGGCACAGCTTTCTGGCTAGACAGATTTCTTTGATCCATCTTCCAGGATGGACAAGAGTGGCTCTATTTTAAACACCAAAGGTACCCTCAACAGCTGCAGAGGATGCATCTAACCCCCAAAGTTCATGCTGGCTGTAGGTACTACTCCAGCAGTACCCAGGGAAAAAGATACATGATCCAAGGAACCAACTTTATCACAACATAAGTGATCCAAAGAACCAACTTTGGCCACAACAGAGACAGACACCTGCAGCTGAGGCACTTTAGCAGCCTACTATGGTAGTAAGGTTGTTTGATAATTTTCTTTTTGACAATTTTTGGATAGTGCAGTGGTAGCGTTGTCGCTTCACAGCAAGAGGTTCTCCAGTTCAATTCTCGGCTGGAGTGTCTTCTGTGCAAAGTCTGCATGTCCTCCCTGTATTCATGTGGGTTTCTTCCCATGTTTCAAAGTCATGCATCTGGAGCATTTTTCCCCCAGGCCTCCACTGAACATTGGCTTTGTTCCAAGTCGGCCTTTCCCAGTAAATAAATGTTAAATAAATTCTTCTTTTGGGGGCTGGAAAGAGAGTGCAGTTTTGTAAAATCTTACCATAACAGTAGATGTTCTTGCCTTCACTGCTGCAGTATTCATTACTTGTGTGATTCTCTGCCGTGGAAGCCTTGACATCGGCCAGTATACCAAAGCTTACTGTTGCTTTAAGGTACACCAAATGTCACAAATAAGCTCCTCATGGAGTGTAGGGCATAAAGATGATATGCCATCCTCAGAACTGATTGCCCCAATAGGAACAGCAGTCTAAGGAAATCCAGGTGGTAACCAGTACATCCAGGAAGGAAAAGGACTCGGGGGGGGGGGGTGAATCCTACAGCGATGAAGGCAAGAACATCTACTGTTATGGTAAGATTTTACAGAACTGTATTATGTCCTTACATTCACTGCTGCAGTATTCATTACTTGTGGGAGAGCCCCAATGCTCAGGAAGAAATTTGGGAAGAGGAAGGAGCAGTTGAGCCCTCTAAGAAGCCATGAAGAATGGCCCTAGCAAAACCAGTTCTAGCTCTGGACATACTAACTTGTAGTGCTTGGTAAAAATATGCAGAGAAGTCCAGGCAGGTGCTTCCAGAACAGAATTAGTAGCTAAGCTCTTCAAAAAAGCACCAGAGGAAGCCATAGCTGTAGTAGAATGAGCCTTTACAGAAGAAGGAAGGGTCTCGCCATGAAAAGTGTAACTAAAAAAATAGCTTTTGAAATCCAAGAAGAAATACTTTGCTTGGATACAACTAATACTAAAGACCTAAGATGAAAAGAAACAAAACAACCAATCAGATTCTCTAACAGCCTTAGTCTTATCCAAACAAAACATGAGTTGTCAATGCACATCCAAAGTATGCAGCACCCTCTCACTTTCAGATTGTGGAGAGGGGAAAAAAGTACACAAATGAACAGATTGATTAAGTGACAACACATTCACCATCTTATGCATAAAAGGATTAGTATGCAAGGGCACATTGTTCTTAATGACATAATAAAACAGGAGGACAAGCCATAAGGGCCTGCAACTCAGACACCCATCTGGCAGAAGTAACAGCTAACAAAAGAACAGTCTTCCAAGAACAATGTTGCAAGGAAGCTGAAGAAGCAGGCTCAAAAGGAGCCCGAGTCAACCTCTCAAAAATAATTTAAAATTTAGATCCCAGGAAGAAGGAACAGACAACCTGGGAGGTCTAATATTAAGGACGCCTTTAAGAAATGGTTTAGCCTCAAATGTAGAAGCTAAAGGAGGAATTAAAGGCAGACAAGTGGAGCTGGCTAATAAATGGACCTTACTAGAAGAACAGGCCAAACTAGCATTGAGAAATTCACACAAGTAAGACAGAACCAAAGGGACAGCCACAGTAACTGGGTCCAAGGTTACAAGAGAGACAGCAAATAGAAAAGCTCTTCCATTTGCATAAGTAGGATTTCCTAGTAGTAGGCTTCCTGACCTCCTGTGGGACCTCAGCACGTCCTCAGAAAAAAAGATGTTTAAATCCCATCAACCACAGTGTCAGTTGAAGCATGGACAGGTGGGGGTGGATGAGAGATCCCTTGTCTTGTGTGAGTAGATCCACCCTGTGAGGTAATTTGTGAGGATTGTCCTTGGTTATGTGCAGAAATAGAGGGAACCAGTGCTACTGCAGCCAAAATGGAGTCACCAACAAGATTTTGAGGATCCTGTTAATTCTTGAACAGGACTTTCAAAATGAGAGGAAGGGGAGGGTATCCATAAAGAAACATCCCCTTCCAAGAAAATGAGAAGGCGTCCCACCTTCCGCACTAGAGGACCTAGGATTCTAGCAAAAAAAACAGAGGAAGCTGTCTGTTCAAGGTGGGAGACAAACAGATATACTTGAGGAGTACTCCACTGGTGGACATATCCAGAAAAGTACAGTTTTGTACCTACCATAAATGTAGATGTTCGAGTGTATACACTGCTGCAGTCATTACACTTGGGTTATCCTGCCGTCAGGCGGTTCCCCAGTCGGCCTGAGTTCCAAAGTCTTGGTCCGGCATCGGTTGCTGTCGCCTCCTCCCTGACGTCAGTGTGACAGGGGTATATAAGATGCAGCCGACGCCATTTTCTTCAGTTTTTTTTGCCCCAGATGTCAGGTGCACCCAAATAGGTAGGCAATTCAAACTGCTAATAAAACATACATAAGAAAAGCAAACAACAACTTTCAGCTACCAGCAAATACTCTCCATAGGTAGTAAAGGGTAAAAGACATAGGGTACGTACCAGCAAGTAAGAGGGGAAGGAGGGAGGGTAACCTGGACTGCAGCAGTGTATACATTCAAACATCTACATTTATGGTAGGTACAAAACTGTACTATGTTCATCGTGTTACACTGCTGCAGTCATTACACTTGGGTAGAATCCCAAACCTGAGGTAGGGTGGCTGGTTCTATAAAGCATTAGGGGCGGCTATAAGGCACTGCAGCACTGCAGTGGCGAAGCCAGCTCTGGATTTAGAGTATAGAGGCAGATGGTAATGCTTGGTGAAGGTATGTACAGAACTCCAAGTTGCTGCTTCCAAAATATCCTTGGTAGGTACTCCACTGAGGTAGGCAGTTGAAGTGGCTGTTGCCCTGGTGGAGTGAGATCTAATGCTGTTAGGTACAGGTTTCCCATGGTGTGTATAGCAAAAATGTATACAATGTCCTATCCATTTTGAAATAGTTTGTTTTGAAATGGCTTTTCCCTGTGCTCCTGCAGCATATGCTACAAATAATTGCTCAGATTTTCTGAAAGCTTTGGTTTTGTCCAAGTAGAAGCATAACTGCTTATGAATGTCCAAGGAATGCAGTAGTCTCTCCCCTTTATTCTGTGGTTTTGGATAAAAAGTTGTCAAGTGAATAGTTTGGTTTAGAGCCACACTGGATACCACTTTTGGCATAAACGTAGGGTTAGTTCTTAAAGACACCCTGTCCTGGTGGAAAATGAGGAAAGGTTCCACTGCCATTAGTGCCTGTAATTCTGAATCTCTTCATGCTGATGTTATTGCCAGGAGCATAGCAGTTTTCCAAGAGATATATTTTAATTCTGCTGTGTTAGCTGGCTCAAAAGGAGGTAAAGTTAATTTTTCTAAAACAAAGTTGAGGTCCCAAGCTGGAGTAGGTGCTCTACGGGGCGGTCTTAAGTTTTTAGCCCCTCTGAGGTACTGTCTTAGCAAAGGATTAGAGAAAATTGGTGGTTCCGTGTTGTAATGAGCAGAGATGGCAGAGGCGTGGATCTTGATGGATGAGAAGGAGAGGCCTTTGTTCAGCATCTCAGTTAAATATTGTAGTATCTCAGGAATGTTTGGGACAAGATGGTCAAGGCTGTGAGCTTGATTCCAGGCACAGAATCTCTTCCATTTATCCGAATAGGCTTTCCTGGTACTAGGCCTTCTGGCCTCCAGAATGACATCCATAACAGCTTTGGAGAGAGGCATTGTTTGCTTGACTAAGGAATCTTCCATGCAGCTAGGTTTAAGGTCTTTAGCTGGCTATGTAGTATCTGATTGTTGTGCTGAGTCAGCAGATGTGTGATTTGAGGCAAAATCCAGGGTGGTCCTTGTGCTAAGTTCTTTAAGATTGGGTACCAGTGCTGGCATGGCCAGTCTGGTGCAATCAGGATCATCTTTGGCTCATCTTGCCTGGCTTTTATGAGTACCTTTGGCAGGAGAGGTAGTGGTGGGAAAGCGTATACTTGTAGATTTTTCCAGCTGAATGAGAGGGCATCCACTTTCCATGCTTGTGGATGGTAACTCCTTGTGCAGAATTTCTGTAGCTGGCAGTTCATTGGGGATGCAAACAGATCTATGTCCGGGCTCCACCATTTCTGTGTTATCATTCTGAATATTTGTGGATTCAATTCCCATTCGTGGGGATCCATAATGTTTCTGCTTAAGTCGTCTGCCAGTGTGTTTTTCTCTCCTGGCAGGAATTGTGCTTGCAGACGAACTTGATAGTTTAGAGCAGTGTTCCACAAGGTCATGGCTTGTCTGCAGTGGGGGTAGGAGTGAGTGCCCCCTTGCTTGTTCATGTACCACATAACTGTGGTGTTGTCTGTCTGTCTTTAGTAGGAGTTGTCCTGGATGCAGCAGGTCCTTGAAAGTTATAAGGGCATTTTGTACAGCTAGCATCTCTTTTTGATTGATGTGAAGATGCCTTTGTTCTGCGGGCCACTTGCCCTGAATACATTTGCCTGCCATGTGTGCTCCCCAGGCATAATCCAATGCATCTGTTGTCAGTGTTTGACTGGCTGTGGGTTGAGTAAAAGGCTGTCCCTTGTTGAGGTGACAAGCTAGAGCCCACCAGTGAAACTCCTGTTGAAGGCAAGGAATTAGTGATATAAATGTTTCCAAACTTTGACAGTGTTGAGACCATACATTCTTTAGGTACCACTGTAGTTTCCTCATATGCAGTCTGGCATATGGAATTAGTAGTATGCAAGATGCCATGTAACCCAAGGTCTGCAGAATTTTTCTGGCAGGGAGTTGGGTCTTTGTTGCCATCAATTGAAATAATTGAGTCAGTTGTCCTTGCTTGTCTGGTGTGAGATAAGCCATCTGGGCCATTGTGTTCAAGCTGGCACCCAGGAATATTATCTCTTGTGAGGGCACTAGTTTTGATTTCTTTTCATTTACTGTGTACCCCAGGCAACTTAACTTTTTTACAAACACCAGATGCTTTAGCAGAATGTCCTTGCTCTCTGCTTGAATCAGGCAGTCATCCAGGTACGGATTAATTTGAATTCCTTTCTGTCTGAAAAATGCAATTACTGGTGCCAGGCACTTTGTGAAGACCCAGGGTGCAGTAGATAAGCCAAAGGGCAGTGCAGAGAACTGATAAGTGCATTGAACCAGCTATGAATCTGAGGTATCTTTTGCAGTTTTGTCTGATAGGGACATGCAGGTATGCCTCCTTGAGGTCCAAGGTCACGAGCCAAGCTTTCTTGTCCAGCATGGGAAGAAGCTGCTGTAGTGTCAACATTTTGAATTTTGGAACATCCAGGTAAGTGTTTAGAGAAGAAAGATCCAGAATGGGCCTCCAGGCTTTGTCCTTTCTGGGAACCAGAAAGAGTCTTGAGTAAAATCCTTGTCCTTGCTCCTGTGGTGGTACCTTTTGAATAGCTCTCATATCCATGAGTGCTGTAATTTGTTTTTGAGCCTCTGCCCATTGATTTGGTGGCAGATTTGGCATTCCTTTTAACCTTGGCAGAGTGTGAAAGTGGAACCTGTAACCTTGAGATAGAATGTTGAGAACCCATTTGTCTTTGGTGATCATATGCCAATTGTGATAGAAAAGTGCCAGTTTTCCTCCCAAGGGGGCTGCCAAGAGAGAGTTGTTTGGCAACTGTAGTGGGAAGTCATTGGCGCTGTTTTTTATATGGTTGTGGCCTGTCTTCCCCTTCTTTCTGGCCTGATGCAACCCATTATCGAGGCCTGTAAGGACCTTGTGGTTGACCTTTACCTTTTGGACATCTGTATCTGCCCCTTTGAGGTCTGTCTGTAACTGGAAAAGACCAATTCTTAGTTGGCCAATTTCTGCTAAATCTAGGAGGCTGAACCTGTAAGAAATCCTTCACCGTTTGCATAGATTTCACCTTATCCTCAATTTTCTTTAATACCTCTTCTGCCTTAACTCTAAATAACACAACCTGCTGCAAAGGTGCATCCAATAATTTTGCTTTAACATGATCTGGTAACGTATGTGCTTTTAACCAAGCATGTCTTCTAATGACAGAGCCTGTAGCTGCTGCTCTACAGGAGGCCTCTAAAGAATCAAAACCACATTGCAAAGTATGTTTTCCCACCTGTTCAGCTGCATGCAATAAATCCTGCATTTCTTTAAAATTAGGAGGATCTGAATCTGGAAGTATTTTTGTTTCAACTGAGACAGTAAAAATTGCTGATATTTTAAGCATGTGAAACTGGCAATTTAAGGCTCTCATTGCTAAAGTTGCAGACGTATATATTTTCTTTCCCCATCTGTCTAATGCTCTGGAATCTCTGTCAGAGGGAACTGGATTCTTGGATGAAGAAGTCTTAACCCCTTTGGGTCCCTGAGAAATAGTTTCAGGGTCAGCAACAGGGCTTTTGTACAAAAATTTGTGAGAGTCAGGGACTCTGTAGTATCTGTCAGGTTTCACTGGGGCTGGAGGTGTTAAGAGAAAAGTTTTAAAAACATACTGTTATTTGTCTTTTTCCTCTTCTTGCAAAGTGAACATGTTATTTGTTGGGATATGCCTATCAAAGATGGGCCTCATCTGTGAACAAAATGCAGCATTGCTTATAAACCTGAATAATAACTGTTTTCTGCTTTTCAGAATAAAGAGACTTGGTTATAGCTTAGTGAAGCCTGGGATAAGGACACACGGCCGAGTAAGAGTTAATTTACTGAAGCAGGCTGTGTGTCCTGGAAAATATGAGCTACCATTGTTGAACTGAACATTCTGTACTTCTTGAACATTCTGCACTATCTGCTGGTTTGAGGTAATTTTTGATAAACATGTTTACCACAGGTGTTTTCCATAGCCAACTGTCAACGGTCAGAAATGTAACAAAAAGTTGTTTTGCTTGCAGTATAAAAGTTGTCAGTAAACAAGTTGACCAGAGGAGGAGATCATCTTGGCCAACATGATGTGTAATCTGGTTAGCTGCTAATAAAGAAGTTTTTCATCACCTGAGGCAGATGTGACTCGTTTGAATTTTTCTTCTGACATTTTGGTCCTTTGGACCGGAAACCTCTACGAAGATACGGATCAGACCGACAGAGAGACTGAAAAACCTGTGCAGGTGAGGGTTTCTCATCTTAAGATTCCCTCGACTGAAAGCCCTCTGACTGATTTGTCGTTGAGAGGAGGCCGGCTGCTCTCTGATCCCTATCTGAGGGACAGTTTCCGAACGAAAAGGGGAAACGGAGTCTCATCTGGTTCAGGTAGGATGAAAACTAAATTTTCTTTTAATTTAATTTAACCTTGTCGACAAGGGTTTTATTTTTAGTTAAGGGTGGGTAGGATTACTTGTTAAGATTATTTTGTTAGGATCACCTGTTAAGATGGCCCCGTTTTATAATAAGCCCTGTAAAATAACTTTGATACAGTCCTAAAGTACGAAATCTAGGGGAAACATGGGTTCGAGTTGCTGCAAGTGTGAGAGTGATGTCTGTTTAAATGTTGATGCTAAGTATATGAAAGATTTAAACAAAAATAATGTTAAATTTTTGAAAAAGTGGAAGTTGAAATATGATTTTGATGGTACTCTGAATAAGAATGCTTGTGCAAAATTGGTTAGAGATTTGAAAAGAGATGCGGGAACTAGAACTAAGAAGCAAAGGCAATTGGGATTTCCTCAAGCACAAAAATGGTTAGAAGAGGCAAATAAACGAGCTATAAAAGAAAAACAGTGCCAGGAAAAAAAAAAATAAATCAAAAGGGATCACTGGTGCCAAGTGGAAAAGTAGCTTTATTTTTAGATAAGGAGGATGAGCATACAGTTTGTGCAGTACAAAGGCAGGCAACTGCCCCACTGTATGGGGAAATTGCTGCTGCCGTATCGGCAGAACCTCCTCAATATCAGTCTGAAGATGTGGGATCTGTACAGCAGGGTGGGTTATTGGCTGCTCAAGGAAGTGTTGTGACCCATCCAATTTACCCGCAAATTCCCGTAGTACCCAAGGTTGCTTTGCAACAGGTAGACCAACTTATGCAGTTAAGGTCAGGACCAGCAGGGCAAGGACGTTGGGCCATTAAACTTTCTGACTACTCAGAAGCTCTTCCCTTAATACAAGTTGCAAACCCACAAGCAGGGGATGTTGGACAAGAGCCAACTATTTTAGTTTATCGTCCCTGGGCTAGAGAGGATATAAAACGAGCTACAGATGGTATTCCTCATCCCAAGGTTAATTTCCAAAAGTTTTCGAGGACATAGTTGGTATGCATTTAAGTTATCATCTAAATGGTTTAGAAATAGAACAAGTAGTGCGACAAAATCCTGGGTCCAGATTGGCATTTAGTTTGTGGTACTTGGATGTGTAAGGCAGATGACGGCACTACATTAAAGCATAATTCTGGGGTGTTAGACACGCGAGTCACTGATCTGTTAAAGAGAATTTCTGATAAGTGGCATCCAAGAGCAGATTGGACAGTAATAAATCAGTGCATTCAAAATGATGATGAATTTGTAGATCACTATATTGTAAGATTGACAGAAGTGTTCAATAACCATTGTGGAATGATGATTCCGCAGGATCAGACCAATGATAGTCTGTATGAACAGCAATTGAAAAATGCTTTTCTTAAAGGTTGTAAGACTCTGATAAGTAGTTTTATAAC
Source organism: Protopterus annectens (assembly GCF_019279795.1). Taxonomy (NCBI): domain Eukaryota; kingdom Metazoa; phylum Chordata; order Ceratodontiformes; family Protopteridae; genus Protopterus; species Protopterus annectens. The sequence continues at coordinate 234,257,242 of NC_056747.1, read as the reverse complement.
TAAGCATATGGTAGATCATAGAACATGTAGACTGCAACCTTTGTTTGAATATGCACGGCATGCTGAGCGACATTTCAATTTGAAAAAGAAAGTACAAGTGTTAGCAGTAGGGGATGATGGTGGTATATTCTTGGTACAGGACCAAAGGGGGCAAGGGCGCCGTGGTGGCGTAAAAAAACATGGGGGCCCAAAATGGGACACATTAAATGAACCGGGTGGACATTCAGAGGAATATGAGGGAAGGTTAAAACGTGGAGAATGTTTTAAGTGCGGTAGACTTGGGCACTTCGCTGCCGACTGTGAAGAGTGGCAACATCCCTCACAGCTTACGAACAAGGGCTCCGCATGACTATATGATAGTAAAGGAAGGCGCCAAATTCATTATTGTGATTATTGTAGAGAAGAAGAAAGTGAGAATGATTGTGATGATGATGAAGCAGACACTCTATGCGATGAATGTCAGAACACTCATAAGGAAGGGCGGGATTGTGACTGTGAAGTCATAAACCTGGCAAATTTGGGTATTGCTATGCATCTAGATCAAAAACCCATGATAGAGTTTTTTGGTTGAGGGACAAAAAGTGGAGTTTTTGTGTGATTCAGGTGCTTCGCGTACACTTTTGGGTCCAGCAGTTCTGCCTCCAAACTGCGAAACAGATGAGTTTATCCTTGTGAAAGCAGCAAACGGGAAAATCTATAAGGAACCACTGTCATCCTCTATTGTTCACAGATCCGCAAACAAACCAAACTGTTAGGTGTAGGGTAATTATATCGAAAGTTTGTCCAGTTAATTTGCTGGGAAGAGATTTGATGCATTCGTTTGGAATAGCGGCAATTCCCACACCTAAAGGCATTGAGGCGAAAAGGTTAGCGGATGGCTTGGTGGTACAGGGAGTACAAGACTTGTTTTACTGGTATAGCCAGGACTTGATTTCAAATGGCCCAGGGAGGGTTGATACAGACTTGATCAACCTAGCTTTAAGTAAATCTAGAAGCGGGTCACCGCAGGTTGCGGTGCACTTACATTGTACAATGTTCTATAGAAAGGCCCCTGGTCCGGATAAGGAATTTGAAAAAGAATTCTTTAAGCACAAACGTGCAAGGATAATTTTGAATGATATGTTTTGGGATATGCAAGGTAATACAGTAGTGACCTGTACTTTGACCAAGGAAATGAGTTCTTTATATCGCTCAGGTTATAGCCCACATATTTCAATTACTAAAGTGGTGGGGACACATTGGGTAGATTTGGCGAAAAAGGTAATGAATTGGGACACAATGTCCGAAAGTCAGTTGAAGGATCAACAGATCCAGGTACAAAGATTAAATTGGGTGACTTAGGCACAACCAAGTGTGCACTTCAGGGATGACAAAACAGAAATGGCATGACAAATTCTTCTAACTCAAGAGGAAGATAGTGCGTTAAGTGCCTTACCTGTAGATTTATGGTCAAAAGGTAAAGGGGATGTGGGACTGATGAAAACAGCAGGTGAAGTTTGTATAACTCCAAAGTCAGGTTTTAGACCTCGTAAGCACCAATACCCGCTAAGTAAACAAGCAGAGGAAGGAATTAAGCCAGTTATTGAGCAGCTAAAACTGGCAGGAATTCTTGTTGAATGCCCAGATTCACCCTGCAATACTCCGTTGTTTCCTGTAAAGAAACCGGATGGGTCATGGAGGTTGGTTCAGGATTTACAAGCAGTTAATTCGGCTGTGATCCCAAGAGCACCGGTGGTCCCTGACCCCTATACATTACTTAATGATTTACTACCTCAGCACAGATATTTTTCTGTCATAGATATAAGCAATGCCTTTTTCTCCATACCACTACATAAGGAGAGTTGATTTTGGTTTGCATTCACTTATCAAGGTAAAAGATACACCTACACCAGATTGCCACAGGGTTATTGTGAGAGTCCGACAATATTTGCACAAGAAATGGCTGCGAATGTGGCTCAGTTTGTCCCCCCAGAGGGAAGCCAGGTTCTGTTGTATGTAGATGATATTTTGTTGGCCTCACCCACGCAGGAAGGTTGTAAAAGGGATACCCTTGCCCTTCTTAGTTTTTTAGCTGAGCAAGGACATAAGGTAAATAAAGAAAAGTTACAATTGTGGAAAGCACAAGTAAAGTACTTGGGTTATTTAATTTCGCAGGCAGGTAGACAATTGGAGAACAAAAGAAAACAAGCAATTCTTGAGGCACCTATGCCCACAACTAAGCGGGAGATGATGTCCTTTTTAGGTGTGACTAATTTTTGTAGAAGTTGGATCCCTAATTATGCTGAGGAAGTAGGGCCATTGACCGCACTAATCTATGACACTCCCATGGCAGCTAAGAATAATATACAGTGGACAAATAAAGCAATACAGGCATTTAATAGAATTAAGCAATTGATAGCAGGATCCTCTGTTTTGGGTTTTCCCAACTATTCTAAGCCGTTTATACAAATGGTTGATTGTAAGGGAGGATATAGGACTTCGGTTCTGGTACAAGTACATGGGGATAAACAGAGACCGATAGCTTTCTACTCCTCCAGATTAGATCCTGTTGCAAGGGCATTGCCGTGTTGTGTTCAAGCTGTAGTGGCAGCCGCCATGGCAGTACAAGCATCAGCACCATTAGTTTTGTTCCACCCATTACAATTGCGGGTTCCACATTCAGTTGCTAGTATACTTTTGCAAGATAAGATAACTTTTTTATCTCCTAGTCAACATTTGACATGTATGACAGTGCTGCTGACACAGCCTCATATGACCATAGAAAGATGTACTACTCTTAATCCGGCAACACTTTTGCCGACTCCAGAGGAAGGTACTCCACACGTTTGTTTAGAGAGCATTCATGACAAAGTGCTTCCCCGACCAGATTTAACGGATATTCCGTTGGTAGATTCTGATCTCGTTTTGTTTGTAGACGGATCAGCAAAGAAAGACACTGTAGGAAAAACACTAGTAGGGTATGCAGTCACCAAAGAAACTGAAGTTTTGGAGGCAAAAGGATTGTCAAACATTTATTCTGCACAAGCAGCTGAGTTGGTGGCTTTGACTCGAGCTTGTACCTTAGGGGAGGGTAAGAAAGTGACAATCTATACAGATAGTCAATATGCTTTCTCCACTGTCCATGTTTTCGCTCAACAATGGAAGAATAGGGGAATGGTTACTGCGACAGGCAAACCAATAAATCACAGAAATTTAATTTTACAGTTGTTAGATGCAGTGCAACTACCACTTCAGATAGCGATATGTAAATGTTCCGCACATACCAATAGAAAAGATCCTGTCTCCAGGGGAAATGCCCTTGCTGATATGGCTGCAAAAAAGGCAGCTCAAGAAAATGATTTCCTTTTACATAACAATGATTTAGAGCCCGGACACCTCTTAGACGTAGAGACACTTAAAGTAATGCAAACACTGACAACACAGAAGGAAAAATGTTGTTGGGTAAAATATGGTATCACTCAACAGGATGGGTTTTATAGGGCATCAGATGGCAAAACGGTATTACCCTCAAACCTTTTTAGGTATGCAGCATTGGTTAGCCATGGACATGCCCATGTAGGAGTACAGACAATGATTCAAATAGTGTCTAAGGTGTTTTGGTGTAAGGGATTTTCAACTTATGCAAAGCAATTCTGTTTATCTTGTTTATTGTGTGCAAAGTATCATGCTCAGGGGGGAGTTAAAAAGTCTCAGCAGGCATTCCCCACCCCTCCATATCCATTCCACACACTCTGTATGGATTTTATTGAATTGACACCCTCAGAGGGAAAAAGGTTCAGTTTAGTCATTATTGATGCTTTTTCTAAATGGGTAGAAGCTTTTCCAGTAAAGCACCCGAATGCACAAACAGTAGCAAAGCTTTTGACTACAGAAATAATTCCCCGATTTGGTTTACCAAGACACATTTACAGTGATAATGGGTCTCATTTTGTTAACCAGATTGTTCAGAAGTTGGGTCAAGTGTTTCAAATTGATCTCAAGTACCATTGTGCTTACCATCCCCAGTCAGCTGGACTGGTGGAAAGACAACGGTGTCTTGAAGAGTAAGCTCCGCAAACTGATGGCAGAAACACATAGATCATGGACTGCGTGCCTTCCTTTGGCACTCCTGTATATGCGAATCTCACCCTCCTACAAAGGACTTACACCATTTGAACTTTTGTTTGGGAGACCATATTACGTCCCGCAGTGGCAAGGATTGTTGCCAGCGGAACGTGAGGGGGGTGAGGATCTAGCAGATTATATGAAAAAGCTGCTAAATGTCAAGTCTCTTGTAACCAATGACTCCTTTGCAGATTCCAGAAATGAAACCTTGTTAAGCGTGGCACCCAGGGACTGGGTGTGGATCCGAATTGTGAAGAGTAATTACTATAACCATTGTGTCACCACAAGAAAGTGATTCAGGAGTTTATGGAATCTGAGTGTCTCTTCCAATTGGAACTGATCCTTTGGGGACCCTCCAACTTAAAGTACAAAGCCTTAAAAATGCTACAAGTAAAGCAGATTTTGCCTTCACATAAGAAGAACAATTGTTACTAGAGACGGGATTCGTACACCATAATGAATGGTTATCTTGGGTTAGATATAGTACCAGAGAGGCACATCGTGAGAACTGTGTTTCTTGCGCTGAAGGTAAACAGCAACTAGCGACAGTCCCATTGATGCGAGATGAAGGTAACCTAACGTGTCTGTTAAAATTATTCTTCAACAAAACTGAAGATAAATGCAAAAATGAAACTCCGCGTTTTCCAGTCAGAAGCAAAGTTGAGAAACCACCTGCAGCGATTTCCTATCCAGGTTCGTATATGTGCATTTCCAGAGATGGCACAGGGAAGAATTATGGCAATATGGGATGGAACTATTGCAATGTTACTGTGAATAGCAATGAAAATCCATTTCTGGAGAACTAAACTCATAGTTTAGCAGACGTATGGTGGTTATGTGGAGACAACAAACTCAGATCAAGGCTTACGATTCCCTGGAAGGGAACTTGTGCACTTATAAAGTTAATTCTGCCATTCTACATTTTCCCAGTTCCAGCAAGCAATTTCGTAAGAGAACCTGAAATCAAGCTGAAGTGGTTGAGTAGGAGAAAAAGAGTAGCACCGAAGCAATCCTTCGATAACGGTGTCTACATCGATAGTATTGGCGTACCTGATGAATACAAAGCAATAAACAAAATAGCAGCTGGTTTTACATCCATCTTTGTCTGGATTCAACCTAATAAGAATGTGGACTGGATCAACTACATTTACTATAACCAGCAGCGTTTTGTGAACTATACCAAAGATGCATTGAAAGGAATTGCTGAACAACTAGAGGCCACTTCGCAGGTGGCATGGCAGAATCGAATTGCGTTGGATATGCTCCTGGCCAAAGGAGGAGGAGTTTGCAGGATGTTTGGGACTTTCTGTTGTACGTACATTCCAAACAACACTGCGCCTGATGGAAGTATCACTCGAGCTTTGAAAGGTTTGGAAATGTTATCCGAAGAATTGGCAGAGAACTCTGGGGTAAATAATCCCTTTACAGACTTTCTACAAGCGTGGTTTGGAAAATAGTCATCTCATCAGCAGTTTCCTGGTGTCCATTGGAGTCGCTGTGGCTATCGTGGTGGAATGTGGTTGCTGTTGTATACCCTGTATCAGAGGTCTTCTACAAAGACTGGCTGATACTGCTGTTACGAAGACGATGTACCAGCAATTGCAACAGACTGGTGAAAGTGAATACATTGAAATGTGACTTTTTGCAAATGTTTTTGAAGTTTAAAAGTTTGTCTTGCCAATGAAGTAATATATGCAAAGAAAAACTTAGTTTTTACCATATATTGCTGAAATAAAAAGACAAATAAGCATTTTCATGGGGGAAATGTTAAGAGAAAAGTTTTAAAAACATACTGTTATTTGTCTTTTTCCTCTTCTTGCAAAGTGAACATGTTATTTGTTGGGATATGCCTATCAAAGATGGGCCTCATCAGTGAACAAAATGCAGCATTGCTTATAAACCTGAATAATAACTGTTTTCTGCTTTTCAGAATAAAGAGACTTGGTTATAGCTTAGTGAAGCCTGGGATAAGGATGCACGGCCGAGTAAGAGTTAATTTACTGAAGCAGGCTGTGCGTCCTGGAAAATTTGAGCTACCATTGTTGAACTGAACATTCTGTACTTCTTGAACATTCTGCACTAACTGTTGGTTTGAGGTAATTTTTGATAAACATGTTTACCACAGGTGTTTTCCATAGCCAACTGTCAACGGTCAGAAATGTAACAAAAAGTTGTTTTGCTTGCAGTATAAAAGTTGATGTCAGTAAACAAGTTGACCAGAGGAGGAGATCACCTTGGCCAACATGATGTGTAATCTGGTTAGCTGCTAATAAAGAAGTTTTTCATCACCTGAGGCAGATGTGACTCGTTTGAATTTTTCTTCTGACAGGAGGTAAGGAATCAGGATTTAAGCTGGATTCAGTATACACATCATCCACAATATCTAACACTGGTGGAATAGCAAGGGGTCTGTGTTGAGGTAATAAAAGGAAGTCTCTGAGCCTTTTCTTGGATTCTGAGTAATCCTGGCTTTCCCAATGGAAATGCTCCCTCATGGTACGCAAGGTTTCCCCAAAGGAGTAGTCCTCAGGCAGAGAGGCTGATGGAATTGACTCCTCAGCATCAGAATCCTCATAAGGGGGTAAAGAATATCCTAGGTCTGAGGATGAATCTGAAGAGATGGACACCTGGTCGGATGAGTCATAGTCTGCATCCTGTCTAGGCCTTTTATCAGGAGGGGGATGGGACCCCCTGATTAAAGTGATTAGGTCTTCGGCCATTTAGAGCATTTGTTTCTTAGGCATGGAGGCCTGTCCTGGAGAATGCTGTATTTGTTTCTTTGATTTTAAAGGAGGCTTAGACTTAGCAGAGGGTTTAATGCTTAACTGAGTAGGTCTGAAAACACCCTCTGAAGCTGCGGGTAGCTCAGCTACTCCGGATCCCTCTGAAGGGTTAGTTTCGGTAGGCTGAATAACTTGTACGTCCGAAGGCCCAGCCATCTCCATGTGGGAGTCAGAGGCGGCCTGTGGTTCTACAGAAGTGGTCGTCAGTGGCTGCAAAGGCGCCTCACTGAAAACAGGAGAACCGGTGACTGGCCTAGAAGAGGCTTCGTCATCAGTTTTGGGCTTCGGATGCCTATCCTTGTCTTTGCGCTTTTTATGTATACCGGTCATCGGAAGTTCCGACGGCATGGTATAATTGAATTTTCTACCAAAATAATGTCGGGCAAAATCAAACCAACGTTTAATAGTGTGCTTGTTAAACCTAGCACAAAACTGACAACCAGTGATGTCGTGGTCTGGGCCTAGGCATGGGATACAATAAGAATGGAAATCCTTATGAGGTATTTGCTTCCCAGAAGAAATACAGTTATTAACTTTTACTGACATTGGTCTGAGGCAAGAAAAATTTTCCCCAATAGGGTACTTAGCTTTGTAGAAGACTTTGGTTCTGGATTCGGAATGAAAATCTCAGGAGACGGCCGACCGGCACTTGCGAACTGCTTTTGCTTCGGGCACTGCGCGGCAAGAAAGACTGAAGAAAATGGCATTGGCTGCATCCCTGTTGCACGGACGTCAGGGAGGAGGTGACAGCAACCAACGCCGGACCAAGACTTTGGAACTCAGGCCGACTGGGGAACCGCCTGATGGCAGGATAACCCAAGTGTAATGACTGCAGCAGTGTAACATGATGAACATCACGCCCCTTTGAAGCAACCACTCATGGACTTGAGCTGAGGACCTGCTTAGAGTGTCTGCCAAATGACTCAGACCTGAAGGGATATAAACTGCCTGAAGAGTCACTTGATATTTGACAGCAAGATCCCAAACCAGGAGAGCTGGTAAAGAAGGTGAGATCTTGTTCCTCCTGTTTGTTTATATACCACATCACTGTGGTACTGTCTGTGAATACCTTCAGAGGCCTTGGACAGAAGAAGATAAAAAGCCTGAAGAGCCAGCATTAGAGCTCTCATCTCTTTGACATTGATGTGCTACTGCTGAAGAGGTGAACACACTTCCCCTGTACCTTTAGGGAGCTTATTGTTGCTCCCCATCCCATGTCTGAAGCGTCTGTGAACAGTTCCTGAGAGGAATGAAAAGGGAGCCATAGATTCAGAGACAACTGCTCAATCCACCAGTGAAGTTCCTTTTTGAGACTAGGGAGAAGAGGAACTACAAAGTCTACAGGATGTGCATGTTGAAGCCACACTGACTTCAGAAACCATTAACATTTTCTCATATGGAGTTTTGGCCAGAGTGAGCATCGGAATGGTAGATGCCATGAAACCCAGAGCTCCCAGAATCTCCTTGGCTGTAATGGAGGCCAGAGGATGAAGAGTTTGAAAGTAAGAAATGAGAGTTAAGGCCTTTGGAGGAGGCAGGGATGCCAGCATTGGCACTGTCTGAATCCTACAACCCCAGAAAAACATGATTCTGAAAAGGAGTTAGAGAAGACTTTGAAGTTTATTGTGAACCCCAGGATCTAAAGAAGGGAAATGGTAAAATGAAGATTTTGCAAAAGGATCTTTGGAGTGGATGCCTGAAACAGAAGGTCATCCAAGTAAGGAAATATTTGATCCATTGAAGCCTGCAAAAAGCAATCAGAGGAGAGAGGTATTTGGTGAATACATTTGGGGCAGTAGAAAACTCAAAGGGAAAAGTAACAGAGAAATGCAAAAAACTTCCTGAAGAGAGGATGGATCAGAATATGGAGATAAGCTTCCTTGAGATCCAGTGACACCATATAGGCCTGAGGGAGCAAGAGAGGAAAAAAAAGTCTGAAGGAACAAAAGTGTTGGCATGAGAGAGGTCTAGAACTTGTCTCCAAGTGCCCTCTTTTCTGGGCACTAGAAACACTGAATAAAGCCCTTCCCCCTTTGGGACACAGGTATCTCTTGAATACTACCCTGAGTCAAAAGATCTCAAAGAATGTCTAGGGAAAAAAGGAAGCTGTTCTCAAGGAGGGTGAGGAATCCCCAATAAAGTGAGGACAGGATTTCCATACCATGAATTACCAATGATGAATAATGGACAGAACCAAAGAATCCCAAGTAATTTGAAGCCAAACAAATGGAAAGGTGAAGAGAAAATGGAATGTGGCTGGGAAGACACAGTCATATAGCACCTGATTTATCAGGAAAGGAAAGCTTCGGAATTCCTGAAGTCTGAGTGGCCTTAGCAGGAGAAGCCTGCTTGCCACTATTTTTACTCTTAGTGGTAGGGCAAGATTGCCTACAAACAAAGGCTGGCTTACTGGACTAGTTTCTCTGAAATTTAGGCACAGGAAAAACAAACATGTTTAAGCTTCTGTAAGACTTTCTTCTTACCCTTAAGGGACTTAAACCAGCTGCAGCTTCCCCAAGCAAACGTTTATAATCCAGAGGAGCATCTATCAACTTAGCCTTAATATCATCAGGTAAAGGTTGAAGCCTAAACCAAGAATACCTCATCACTGAATCAAAATGCAGCGGCCCTAGAAGAGGCATCTGCTGCATCATAACTATATTTGATAGAATGACAAACCACTTGAGAGGAAGTCCCTAGCAAGGAAAGAGCAGAGGGCTTAACCTCAGAGGCTGGAAGATCAGAAATAAGCTGACAGGCCTTAGAAAGGAGAGTCAAGACATAACTAGACATATGGTTTTGACAATTAATAGCCCTAAAAGCTAGGGTAGAAGAAGTGTAAACCTTCTTGCTCAGTCTTTCCGGCATTCTACTATCCTTGTCTGAAGAAAGTAACTTGGGCAAAGGAAGCAATTGAGATGGATTATCAGAAGCTACAGACACCACATAGGGGTCAGCAGCAGGACATTTGTACAGGAAGTTACAATTCTCAGGCACCCTATAAAACCTATCAGGCTTCTTGGGAGCAGAGGGCAGATAATCAGGTGCTTTCGAGCCACTGGAAAAAGCATCCAAAAAAGCAGCCAAAACGGGAGGAATTGCGGCAGGTTTAGGAGGTTTCATCTTATGGATATCAGAGATCTGAGCACAATCCCATTTAAAAAAATTCCATCATCCTAGAGATTGTGTCTCCAAATGAAATTTCCAAAGTAGTACCAGGACTATTAGATTCCTCCTCCTCCTCTGACCCACAGTCCAAAGGAGAAGGCATACGAGTAGAATAAGCCAGGGATTCTTCATCAGAATCCAACTATTCCTCAGATGTATCCTGTTCTCGAAGTCTTTTAAGGGGAGTAGAAGACCAAGGAGGAGCAGGAAGAGACCCCCCCCCGAGGAGGTTTTAATGACATTAAAGCATTAAACAACCCTGGGTAAAGGCCAGCCTCTCACTTTGTGGATCCCTAGGAGAAGAAGAAACATGTTTAGCTTTTTTTGCTTCTTTAAGGGAATGTCTGCCCTATAAAATTTAGAGGGCTCTGCCCAGGGTGGTATACAATAATTAAAGAAGGCACTTCTTCCCTAACTAGAATCTGCAAAACCCTCCTAGTCCCTTTGGAAATAATCCGACTGTTGTACCCACTGAACATCTGAAATGGATGCCTGCAAAGCCTTGTAGGACGTGCTGCCAGCCTCCAACCCGATCATGTCAGAGGAATCAGACAACAAAGATGGGTGAGCCTCCAGGTTCTCACCGCCCTTGGGAGAAGCACCAGGCAAAGACTGGGCAATGGAAGATTCTGATGTTACCTTTAACACCTTCTTCCCTAATGGCTGACCCTCTGGGAGGGGAAGCTCCTTCCACTGTATCATTAGTGAGATGCTTAAGACACTAGTTCTTAAGATACAATAAAAGGGAAGAAAGCCTAATACAAATGGTTTTTGGAATGAAAGCCTGACAAATATGTCAGGTCATATGGCTGTGAGAATCTCCTAGGCAAAAAAAAAGATGCTTATCATGGCAATCTTTATGGGGAATCTGTTTCCTGCACTGGCACTTACCCTTCCTGGATAAGATTAATCCCCCTGAGCAACAAAAAGCTATTAAAAAAACAAAACCACAATGAGACACTTATTTGCAATGGCTCAGAACCATCAGGAAGATGTAGATGATATCGGAGAACGAAAACCGCATTCAAACTGGTGGAAAATGACGTTAAGCGTTCAGACCAACAATCTGGATACGTGTTTGGACTGGGGGCAAAGAAGTTCTGAGGATGGCATGTCTGGACATCACCTTTATCATGGGTGATGTGCAGTGTACCATAAAGCAACTGCTTTGGTATACTGGCCAATGTTGGAGCTTCCATGGCAGGGAATCCCACAAATAATGAATATTGCAGCAGTGAATGTAAGGACATCTGAGGATCCGATAAGTTGTTCCATGGTTAAGCAGACAAGGTGCCAGATTCCCAGGGAAGTCCAGCAGCAATATTTGGAAAAACAAGCAAGATAGAAAAATGTAACTTTCTCCGATAAAACAGTAAAAAAGTACTTTAAACACTTATCTCATGTCCCAAAAGTAAAATATCAGTTTCCTCCACAGAAAAAGGTAGTTTAAAATAAAAGCTATGTACTTACCATAATGTTCCATCTGCATTGTCCATTTTCATTATTCAGCTGTTAGGTTTGGATCCAACTCGGCTATCACTAAGGCTTGTGGCCATCAAAAATCTCTCAAGTTCCTCCCTTACCTATAATGCACCAATCCCTAAACATAACTCAGATCTTTGCTGATTTACATAAAGTAAAAAGGACTACTATAAATTTCCTCACAGAAAAAGTCATACCTGGAGCTCAACATTAAGGACAGTGGTGTCCTTAAAATCTTTCATTCTTCCAAAAATCCATTGTGAAAAAAGGTTGGTGGGTGAGAAGTTGAAGAATAAAAATTGACAAAATAGATGGAACATTGTGGTAAGTACATAATGTTTTATCTGATGTCAATGTTCATTCTATCCTCAACTGTTGGGACACAGTCCCCAGCTACCTAAAATCCTGGGTGAGCTTTAAAGAAGGATATTCCTGAGCATAGTTGAGCCAAAAGCTGCTCTTTGCCTTTGAGACCAGATCAAGTTTGTAATGAGTGATAAAGGTATGAGAACTGGCTCAAGTTGTAGCTGTACGTATATCATCCATGAAAACTCTAGATAGAGAGACTGAAGAAATTGCAAATTTTTTTGTAAGGTTAGACCCAGCTTGTAGATAAATGATATACAATCTAACTGCCTGTGAACATCTAATAAATACAACATATATTCATCTTTGCAAATTTAGGAAAGAAAACTGGCAAATTAATGGACTGTGATATTGGATTCTGACACCACCTTAGGGAGGAAAGGAGCATTGGCACATACTGACACTCTATCCTTAAGAAGGATCAAGTGGGGAGGTGCAGAAAACAATGCTTGAAGTTCTGTAATTCTTCTAGCAGAGGTAATGTCCACTAGATAGTTTTCCAGGTCAGGAACTTAAAATCGCATTTAGCTGCTGGTTTAAAGGGGGACTGAATAAGGCCTGCACTACTAAGATCAAATCCCATTGTGGAGTAGAATCTTTATATGGGTGTCTAAGCAGGAGTGTAACTCTCAAAAATGCTTTACAAAATTTAAACATAGCCACAGAGGCATTCTCAAATCCAGTATGAAAATTATATATTGCTGCTAACTGAACTTTAAACGTCAAGGAGCTAGCTCCCTCATTAAAAACTGTTGCCAAAATTCAAGTATACTTTGTACTGGAGCTGAGAAGGGTTCAGTGGGTTTTTGTTGTGCCCAGCAAACAAACCTTTTCCACTTACTTCTATAAAGTTTTCTTGGAGAAGGCTTATGGGAAGGTAAAAGTAAATGACAAATGGGGATGAGAGCATTGATTGTCTGGCTGTTAACGGAATTGGAGAAACCATGCTGTTAGCTTGAGGTTCAAGATATCCATATGATTCATGCCTGTTAGCTGAGACAGCAGATCTGGAATTGGATCCAGAGTCCAAGGTGGATAAAGAGGATGAGGCTAAAGGAAAGAACTAAATCTAATAAGGCCAGTAAGGTGCAATGAGGATGACATTGCTCTTCAACCTGGCAGCTCTCTGTATGTTGCTTTTCTTTCGGCTTTTCCTGGTTAGGAATCACCACAGCGGAACTCCGGTCCACTAATGATTGGCAGTAGATTTTTATGGTGCCGAGGTGCCAGCTCGATGTCCAACCTTCAATGAAGGCACACTCATTCATGCATGTCTTTCAAATGCTACTTGACCGCGGGGAGGACATGCAGACTCCACACAGAAGGCGCTCCAGCCAAGAATCGAACGGGAGAACCTCTTGCTGTGAGGCGAAAATGCTAGCGCTACACCACCACGGCTTAACCTGGCAGCTCTCTGTATAAATTTTGGAATTTGTGGGTTAAACATAAAGGAGACAGGGGGGCAATTGTAGAGTACAGCATCCCTCGATGATAATCCCAGAGGGGGAATTAGGGCAAAGTACTTACTGCATTTGTTTAGGGGAGAAGCAAGGCTGGCCCCCATTAACGGAAAAATCATTTGTCACTTTCAAGCTGAGACCACTTGTGAGATAGAAGAATGGACCTACTCAATTTGTCTGCAATCACATTGAATTTTCCCAGGATGTGCATTGTTAGGAGAAAGCAGTTGGATGAGATCACCTATTGACACACCAAGGTCTTCTCGACACAGGGGGTAAGACCTGGTTACTACTTGCTTGTTAATGTACCAAACACTGACATATTGTCTGTCTGGACCACAACTGTCCTACATGGGAGAGCGTCTTGGAATGCCTGCAACACTTAGAGCACTGCTCTCATTTTGAGAACACTGATATGTGTGTTGGCCTCGTCGAGTTACCAAGTGTCTTAGACTCTCTTCCCCAGGAAGTGCGCCCTCCACCCAATCTGGGAAGCGTCCATGATCGCTATGGCTTTGGGCTAAGGGAAAATGAAAGGACGGCCTTGTAGAAGTTGATCTGATCATATCCACAACAAAAGGTATTTCTTGCATGTCTGAGTGATTATCTGTGCTGACATACGTTGATAAAGAATCAACCACTGAGTTGCTAGGATCCATTGAAAAATTCTCATATGAAATCTCACTAGAGGTACTAAAAGGATGACCATGGACACTGAGCCCAAGGTTTGCAGAATCAATTGAACAAGAAGTTATGTACTCACCATAACGTTCGATGTATGTAGTCCATCTCGCCTTACATTCTTACCCTGGGTTCGGAGCCGACTCGGCCATCCTCTAGCTCAAAGTCTTCAACTGGCTCATGGCTAAGAGGTATCCCATCATGCAACAGGCCCATTCCTCAGATCTTGTTTGCTGCAAGCGTGCACACACACATACACACTGAGAACAACAACAAGCCCCACAGAAAGGACTACTGACACCCAGAGACTATACCTCCAGGTCCTCAAGGAGGGGGTAGGAGCGGGGTTTAGTAAGAATGTAAGGCGAGATGGACTACATACATCGAACATTATGGTGAGTAAATAACTTACTGATGTTATGTAGTCCAATCTCGCCTTCATTCTTACCTCTGGGACAGCATCCCTAGCACCTTGACCTTGGGTGGCTCAGTGAAAAATACTTGAGCACTGTGGAACCAAAGGAAGATCTGCTTGTAGAGACCAGATGTAATTTGTAGTGACTAATAAAAGTATGATGCGAAGCCCATGTTGCTGCAGCACAAATATCATCCATAGAAATCCTAGCCTGAAATGCAGTAGAGGTAGCCACAGATCGTGTAGAATGAGCCTTCACTTTAAAGGGTAATTCTTTGCCATTGGAACCATAAATAAATGAGATGCAACTGGAAATCCAGTGAGACAAAGTTACTTTAGAAACAGGAACCCCAAGTCTAGTGCCTGAAAATGAGACAAACAGTTGATCTGATTTCCTGAAATATTTTGTCCTATGTAAATAGAAATGCAATTGTCTATGAACGTCTAGCTGATGAAACTTAAATTCTGCCTTGTTAGAAAATTCAGGAAAAAACACAGGCAACTCAATGGATTGGTTGATATTGACAACAGAAGCAACCTTTGGAATAAAGGAAGGATTTGTTTTTAAGGAGACCCTGTCTTTGTGAAACACCAAATAAGGTGGCTTAATCGATAAAGCTTGGAGCTCAGAGACCCGCCTAGCTGAAGTTATGGCTACCAAGAATACTATCTTCCATGACAAGAATTTAGTGTCACACATAGCTGCAGGCTCAAAGGGAGTTGAGGTGAGCTTCTGTAATACAAAATTGAGGTCCCATGACATTACTGGATCAAAGACTGGAGGTTGGAGTAACATTGTCCCTTTCAGAAAGGCCCTACAAAGCCTATGAGCCATAAGGTTGGGCTCATTAGCAATGTGAAAGGTAGAAATCGCTGCCAATTGCACTTTAATGGTTGCCGCAGCTGACTCCTGAGTAAACAGTTGAGAAAGAAATTCTAATATTGCCGAAATAGGCACTGTATAAGGATCAATATGTCTTTCACTGGCCCAAATGGTGAATCTCTTCCACTTACTGGAATACATCTTCCTGGTAGAAGGCTTGTGGGAAGTAGACAGAATGTGGACTACTTCCGGGGGAAAAATCATGAAGCTTGACTAGGGACGGAACTGGAGCAGCCAAGCTGTCAACTTGAAGGCCTGGATGGAAGGATGGAACTGTCCTGACATATGAGTCAGTAGATCTGGATCTGGGTCCAGAATCCAGGAATCATCCATTAGATAGGGTTGAAGGAAGGAAACCAAATCTGACGAGGCCAGTGTGGGGCAATCAGGATCATCTTGCTTCCCAAAGACAGTGCTTTTTGAATGACCTTTGATATCAGAGGAAATGGTGGAAAGGCATAGAGAAGACTGCAGGGACAATCGTGAACCAGAAGGTCCCTGTGCGTCTCCCCCTCAGGGGGGATAAGGGTGAAGTAGCTGCTGCATTTGGTATTGAGGGGGCTGGCAAATAGATCGCAAGGCTGACCCCATCTGTGGAATACCTTCTCCACAACATATTTGTTCAGGGACCACTCATGAGGCATTAGGATAGCTCTGCTCAGCTTGCCGACAATCACGTTAGACTTCCCCGGTATATGCGTTGCAAATAGAAAGTGCTGGGAAGACACCGCCCACTGCCAAACTCGAAGTGCCTCTCTGCAAAGGGGGTATGATTTGGTTCCTCCCTGCTTGTTCAGATACCATACCACTGACATGTTGTCTGAGTGTATTGCAATTGTCCCTAGAGGGAGAATGCTCTGAAGTGCTTTCAATGCTAATAGCACTGCTCTCATCTCCAATACACTGATATGCAAATGGGTCTTGTGATCTTGCCACGTGCCTTTGACTGTCTTGCCGAGATAATGCCCCCACATCCGACCTGGGAGGCATCAGTGGACACCGTGGCAAATGGAGAAGATGGGACAAAAGGCTTGCCCACGTTGAGATTGCTGGCCTGAAGCCACCAGCATAGATCCTGCCTGCATGTGTCCGTAATCAGAATAGAATGGGAGAGTGGAAGATGCTGTAGTGACCACAGGGCGAAAAGCAGCCACTGAAGAACCCTCATGTGTAGTCTGGCAAGGGGAACTAGCATGATCCTGGCAGCCATGGTCCCTAATAACTTGAGGACCACGTTTGCCTTGACCTTCCTCAATGGTAGTAAGACGTTGACCTGCTGTTGTAGAGCCTGAATTCTCTCTTCTGGTAAGAAGGCCCTCATGAACACCGTATCTAGTTCGGCGCTGATAAAAGTGACATACTGCGAGGGTGACAAGGCAGATTTTTCCCAATTTAGAGTAATTCCTAACCTTTGGCACAGTGTAAAGGTGGCGTACCAGTTCTGTAACAGTAGATGCCTGGTGGTGGCAGAAATGAGCCAGTCGTCCAAGTACGGAAACGGTTCGAATCCCTGACGTCTCAAGTGAGCCATTACCACTGCCATGCATTTGGTGAACACCCTGGGGGCTGTGGTGAGATCAAAGGGCAGAGCGCGAAACTGAAAACGACTGGCTCCCAGCCAGAAGCATAGATGACTTCTCGATTCCTTGTCCATCTTGATATGGTAGTAAGCATCTTTGAGGCTGAATGAGCACATCCACACATCTTTCCTTAACAAAGGGAGTATTGACTGTAAGGTGACCATGCAGAACTTGGACTTTTGTATATTTAGGTTCAATCGGCTGAGATCCAAGATGGGTCTCAGGTCCCCTGTTCTTTTCGGCACCAAAAAGAATCTGGAGTAAATCCCTAATCCTACTTGATCTGTGGTGACAGGCTGGATGGCTCTCTTTGAGAGCAACTTTTTTATTTCTAAAGTTGCAGAATCCCTGTGACTGGGTGGAACGTCTGGAATCCTCTTGGTTGGCGGGGGAGGGGAGGAGAAGAGAAGGGAATATGATAACCTCTGGAAATGATCTTTAATACCCATTTGTCTTGGGTGACGTCATGCCAGGCTTCTGGGAATAAAGAAATACGACCCCCGACCAGCTCCAGAGACGTACAGTTTGGCCTCCTTTCAGGAGTGCTGGTAGGGAGAACCGTGAAAGGAATCACGGTCCCCCTAGTTACACAGGCCTCCTCTGCCTCTAGGGTGGTGTCTACCTGAATTTCCACTCCCTCCCCTGCCTCTGGAGGGGAAATCACTTTGTGCATCCTGAAAAAACCTCTGCAACTTCCTGAACAACATTTTCCCACCTTTCTGGTCCTTGGGGTAAGGTCTAGAAGGCATGGAAAAACAGTCTCCCACGGCAGACAGGGTTTTTCCTTCCTGCTCGCACCTAGTGAGAGTGTCCTCCACCTTGGTTCCGAATAACGATGAATCGTCAAATGGGGCATTGGTGAACGTAGACTTGAAGGCCTCCGCAAAATTACACAGGCGCATCCAGGAGTGTCTCCTAAGAGCGACTCAGGAACCCGCTGCCCTGCTCGCTCCGTCGGCTGCATATATGAGATCAGCCTCATGGAGGAGTTGGTAAGGGAATTTAGGGTAGACATCTGTGCATTGACTTTCTGTGCCACAGCATCAGAAACGTTATCCAGTACAGAATCTCCTAGCACTTTCAGATCATCTCTCTGGAGCCTTGTAAAATGTGTCAAGTAGTTCAGCAACGGCAGGGTAAAGGCTGCTGAGGTAAACACACGCTTCCCATACCTGTCCATGGGCTGGGACTCCTTGTTAGGTGGATGGACAGTAGACGAAGTTTCAGCAAGTTCCTTCTTGGTGGCTGCTGCCATCACCATGGCATCTACTGGAACACCTTTTGTCAGATATTCCTTGTCTGTGGGAGAGGACAAAAACTTATTGGGTCTCCTAGGACTGGTTCCACAATGTCAGGAGTTTCCCACACCTTTCAACAGATGAGATCTAGTAGCTCATCGAAAAGGGGAAGACACCAAAAGAGGCAGAAGGTTGAGACCCAAAAGCCTTCAGGAACACAGACTCCTCATCAGAAGGGGATTTGGCAGGCCAGCCACCTCTCTGCTTCAAGATCTCAAGGATATCTGAAAAATTGATATCTTCAGAAGACGACTTGGATGACCCCTCTGACTCCTTGAGGTCGGTGTCCAACATGACAGACTCATCCGGGGACTCGACATGTTTCCTCTTACACAATCTCTTTCTGGCGGGCTCCTCAGGCAAAAACTCTAGGGAGACATCAGAAAGTTGGGGACCACTCATGGAGGTATCCTGAGGCCTTGGGTCTCTGCTGTCCATGGATAGAGGGTGATCTGAAACAGACAATGGTGCCAGAGGGGGCAGAGTGTCGGTGCCGTAGGATGCAGCTGGCGACCTGGCCAGCATGCTTCTCATAACCTCAAAGGCTGATCCCCCCAGCTCCGGAAGCCGACTAACCGTACAGGATAAGTAAGTAGCCATCGGCGCTGAGGTCCAAAGCAGATGTCGGGTCCAAGCTCACCCGAGCCGAAGCACTGAGAGGACGGCTCAGAACTGATGAAGATCGATCCGGGCTCTCCCCCTCGGGTCCGACCGGGAAACAGTTGAACCTTGACCCCATGGACAGAACAGATGGGGTCGGAGCGGAAATCAGAACTGATAGGCCCAGAGAAGCTACTGGAACCGACCTAAAGGCACCCGACAGAACTGACAACTCTG
This sequence comes from Protopterus annectens, assembly GCF_019279795.1. Classification (NCBI taxonomy): domain Eukaryota; kingdom Metazoa; phylum Chordata; order Ceratodontiformes; family Protopteridae; genus Protopterus; species Protopterus annectens. The sequence goes on along the minus strand of NC_056747.1, from coordinate 234,238,185 downwards.
GCTCCGAGGGCCGAGAAAGGCTTGGAGGAGGAACAACAAACGATGAAGGAGCAATGGTCTCCGGAACCGACTGGGTCAGAGCCGAAATCAATTTGGCCAGCACAGATGACTGAAGCAGTTTCTTCACCACTCTATCAACGTCCTCATCGGAAAGGGAACTCGAGAACCTGGAGGATATAGTTGGAGATTTGGATCTCCCTACAGAGGGAGACTGACATGGAGAACCTGGTTGAACTGGAGACCGGCTCCAAAAGGCTGGGAGCTGATACAGACTTAGTTAATACACTACCTTCTGTCGGCACTGAAGCCAATGGAGCCGAATAAGGAGAAGCTGTTCTAGCAACTTTTTCTGGTGGCTCTGAAGAAACAGAGCCTGTTGAGCACTTCTTAGCAGTCTTTTTGTCCTTTTTAGCTGGAGAGGATATAGGTTCATACTAGGCTATCTGCCCTAGGGCATTTATAAGCCTAGCCAGAATGTGTTTGGCTTTCGCCACCCATTTTAAATTAATTTTGCTATGCCCTTTTTCGAGGTTAGTATACTGTGCCTCTGTTTAACAGTGACACAGAAGTGATACCCAGGGTAAACCTACGATCTCCCATCCACTCATCAAGATTCCTCTTGAAGAGAGTCAATGAGGGACTCTGCCTAACCTGGACTGGGATTTTATTCCAGAGTGAAGGGAGCCTCTGGGTTATGAATCTGTCCCTCCAGCATGTCCTATTTATTTCAGTGCTGAGGTTCAAGTCTCTCGAGAGCGTAGCTCGATGGGATTTGGATTTTCTGAGGTGCAGCATGTCCATTAATTCCGGGTTGGACATGGCTTTGTACGTCAGGCACAGATCGCCTCTGAGCAGGCGGTATGCCACTGAGTAGAGCTGGAGTTTCTTTAATCGGGCAGCATATGGCATCTGTTTGAGCCCTTTGATCCTCTTGATGAGGCAATTTTGGGGTCTTTCCAGTTGCTGCAGGTGTCTGGTAAGGTACATCCCAAAAGGGGCACTGTACTCAATTATGGGCCTGATGAGGGATGAGTAAAGAGGCACGATGACCTCCCCTGAGCTAGATGTGAATCCCTTCATGATTAGGTGGGCTATATAAAATGTTTTTCTAACAACTTTGGCCACGTGGTTGTCAAATGAGAGATTGCTATCAACTTGGGTCCCCAGGTCCCTAATTACTACTTCTGTACTTAATGGATTACCACCTATGTGGTAATTTGTGGGCACTTTGTTTTTGCCAAAGGGGATGACTATACACTTTTTGGCGTTTGGCTTGAGGCCATGGCTCTGGCACCAGTTGTCTGTTTCTATTAGGCCCTTTTGGAGGATGCTTGTGTCGGCTGGAGAGTCGATTATGGTGCCCAGTTTGCAGTCATCTGCGAACTTAGTCAGCCACAGTCCTTCCGTGTTGGCCTGTACCTCTGAGAAATATATACCGAACAAGAGAGGTCCCAGGACTGAGCCTTGTGGGACGCCACTTGTAACTGGTTTGGAGTCTGACATGGCTCCAGCAATTCTAACCATGTGGGTTCTGTCCTTGAGCCAGTTTGCAACCCATCTAGTGACATAGAGGTTTATATTTAAGCTGGTGAGCTTATCTATAATGCCTGAGTGGGATATTGTATTGAAGCCACTGGCACTGGAAGACTTAGCCAAGTCTTCCTCGAAGGAGTGTTTAAGCAGTCCTTTCAGAATGAGCTTGTTCTTCCTCTCCTGTAGCACGCGGGGACTGAAGGAATGACAAAACATGCAGGACTCTTGGAGGTGAATAGCCCCCAAGCAGTACACGCACATGGAGTGCCCATCAGTCAAAGACATTTTATTGTTGCATTCAACACACTTTTTGAAGCCTGAAGGCCTGTGTCCCTTAGAATCCTTAGACATGCTGTACAAAGGAGTACACACACAGGGACAAGCTGCAAAACCACACATACACACAAAAGATCTAACTAAACCCCACGCGGGAAACTAGAGCCTCTAACTAAAAATGGCCTAGTAACTGACGGGAACCAAAAACTACAGGGAGGACTAGGTCCTCACGGACCTAGCCCGGGGGAAACAAAGGCAGGATACCACCACTACCAGATGACAAAACACTAAATAAACTAACGAGTAACAGGAAGCACAAAACAAAAGAGCACACGGAAACAACGGGGAGGACTAGGTCCCCTGTAACGGGCCTAGCCCGTGGGAAGAAAGGGAGTGAACGGGATACCAAAAATGGCCAATGAAAAGGCCACACAACCAGCAAGAGAGAGACACACAGTAGCTATGAAAATAGCTTTTTCCAAAATTTTTGAAAAAAGTATACTTAGCCACAGCCAAAAGTGAGACCATGTCTGAGCTAACGAGCGGCAAATGAGATATGGGAAATGGGCCTGTTGCATGATGGGATATCTCTTAGCCACGAGCCAACTGAAGATTTTGAGCTAGAGTATGGCCAAGTCAGAGCCGAGGTTTGACTCCGAACCCAGGGGTAGGAATGAAGGCGAGACTGAACTATAAAACATCTGAAAGTTTGGTACTGCAAATTATTTTTTAAAGCTGGAATCTGACAGTTTCCAGTCTTGAGAGAGGAAGAGATGTTGTCACTGACACTGTGTTGAACACTGCTATGAACTCCAAGGACTGACTCGTTAGTAACCGAGACTTGTTGAAATTTATGGTTATGCCCACATGAGAATAAAAAGTACAGTTGTGTACACTTACCATAAATGTTGATGTGCAAGTGTATTCACTGTTGCAGTCCTCACATACGGGTTATCTGGCTCCCGGTAGCCCTCAGTCGGCCCGAATATCAGAGTCCTTGGTATATGACGTCGGCTGCCGTCGGTTGTAAAACACTGATGTCAGAACGTCAGGTATAAAGGGAGGCAGCCGATGCCATTTCCTCAGTTTTTATTGCCTTAACTGTCAGGAGCCCAAAAAGAAGGCTAACCCAGGACACGTCATACAAAAAATAAAAATATGTAGTCAGTGCCTTAGGAAAAAAGGGGGAATGAAGGGTGGGAAAAGTACAGCTGTGTACCTACCATAAATGTAGATGTTCGAGTGTATTCACTGTAACAGTCATTACACTTGGGTTATCCTGCTGGCAGGCTACCCACAGTCGCCCTGAATTCCAAAGTCTAGGTCTGGCGTTGGCTGCTGTCGCCTCTTCCCTGACGTCAGTGCTCCAGGGGTATAAAAGATGCAGCCGACGTCATTTTCTTCAGTTTTTCTTGCACCAGATGTCAGGTGCCCCCAAACTGGTAGGCTGAAAATTATGCCAATAAGTATGCATGCACAAAAATAAACATTTTCCTTCATCTACAAGCAAATACACCACATAGGTTGTATAGGATAGAGAAGTACAGATAAGTACCAGCAAAGAAAAGGGGGATAGTGGGAGGGTAATCTGGACTGCAACAGTGAATACACTCGAACATCTACATTTATGGTAGGTACACAACTGTACTATATTCGTGTTTCACTGTTGCAGTCATTACACTTGGGTTGAATCCCAAAGCTGAGGTTGGGTGGCTGGGTCTAAATTGGATTTGGAGAGGCTAACAAGCCCTGCAGGAGTGCAGTGGCAAAGCCTGCTCTGGATTTAGAATAAAGAGGTAAGTGGTAGTGCTTGGTGAAAGTGTGCACTGAGCTCCAGGTTGCAGCTTCTAAAATGTCTTTGGTTGGTACTCCTCTGAGGAAAGCTGCTGAAGTGGCTGCTGCTCTGGTAGAATGAGGCCTAATGCCCTTAGGCACTGATTTGCCATGTTGTGCATAACAGAAGCGGATGCAGTGTCCTATCCATTTTGAGATTGTCTGTTTTGTGATAGGCTTTCCTTGTGATCCTGCAGCATATGCTACAAACAGTTCCTCAGTTTTTCTGAAAACTTTTGTTTTGTCCAAGTAGAATCGTAGCTGTCTGTGTATATCCAAAGCATGCAGAAGTCTCTCCCCTTTATTCTGGGGATTTGGATAAAAAGCAGGTAAATGAATGGTTTGGTTTAAGGCCACATTGGAGACCACTTTTGGCATGAATGCTGGGCTTGTCCTAAGAGAAACCCTGTCCTGATGAAAAATTAGGAAAGGTTCCACAGCCATTAATGCCTGTAACTCTGAGACTCTTCTTGCTGAAGTTATTGCTAGGAGCAGAGCAGTTTTCCATGACAAGAATTTTAGATCAGCTGTGTTGGCTGGTTCAAAAGGAGGCAGTGTGAGTTTTTCTAAAACAAAATTGAGGTCCCAAGTAGGTACTGGTACTCTCCTTGGGGGTCTTACATTTTTTTGCCCCTCTGAGGTACTGTCGTACTAGAGAATGTGAAAAAAGAGGAGGTTCCGTATTGTAATGAGCTGAAATGGCAGAGACATGGATTTTAACAGATAAGAAAGATAAGCCTTTGTCCAGCATCTCAGTTAGGTATTGTAAAATCTGAGGTATATTAGAGACAAGTGGTTCGAGCCCTTGTGCCTGGTTCCAAGCACAGAATCTCTTCCGTTTTTCTGCATAAGATTTCCTAGTGCTGGGTCTCCTGGCTTCTAAAAATGAAATCCATAACAGCTTTAGAGAGAGGTGCAGTCTGAGTGGCTACATTATCTGCCATGCTGCCAGGTGTAAGGTTCTGAGTTGACTGTGCAGAATCTGATTGTTTTGTTGTGTCAGAAGATGAGGAATTTGAGGTAGAAGCCAAGCTGGGCCCTTGAGACAAACTCTTTAGGATTGGGTACCAGTGCTGGCGTGGCCAGTCTGGTGCAATCAGGATCATTTTTGGACTTTCTTGTCTGACTTTTAGTAGCACCTTGGTGAGAAGAGGCATTGGAGGGAAGGCATAGACTGTCAGGCCTTTCCAGCTGAATGATAGAGCATCCACTTTCCATGCTTGAGAGTGATAAGTTCTTGTGCAAAATTTCTGTATTTGGTAATTGTGAGGGGAGGCAAAAAGATCTATGTCTGGGCATCCCCATTTCCTCGTTATCATGCTGAACACTTGTGGATTTAGCTTCCATTCATGAGGATCCATGAGATTTCTGCTTAGTTCGTCTGCCAGTGTATTTTTTGTTCCTGGCAGGAATTGTGCCTGCAGATGTACTTGATAGGTCAGTGCTGTGTTCCACAATGTCATGGCTTTTCTGCATAGGGGTAGGAATGTGTGCCCCCTTGCTTGTTTATGTACCACATAACTGTGGTATTGTCCATCTTTATTAATAGTTGTCCTGGATGTAGTAGGTCCTTGAAAGCTGTCAGGGCATTCTGTACAGCTAGCAACTCTTTTTGATTGATGTGAAGATGCATTTGTTCCTTGGGCCACATGCCCTGAATACATTTTCCTGTCATATGTGCCCCCCCAGGCATAATCCGATGCATCCGTTGTTATTGTCTGCCTGGCTGTGGGTAAGGTGAAAGGCTGTCCCTTATTGTGGTGACAGGCCTGGGACCACCATCAAAACTCCTGTTGTAGGCAGGGAATTAAAGTTATGATGGTCTCCAGGCTGTGACAATGCTGAGTCCAAACACATTTTAGGTACCATTGTAGTTTCCTCATATGCAGTTTTGCATATGGAATTAGTAGAATGCAGGATGCCATGTAGCCCAGGGCCTGCAAAATTTTTCTTGCAGGGAGCTGGGTTTTTGTTGCCATCATTTGAAAGTAATGAGTCAGTTGTCTTTGCTTGTCTGGCGTGAGATAAGCCATCTGGGCCATTGTATTTAAGCTGGCACCCAGGAATATTATCTCTTGAGAGGGCACTAGTTTTGATTTATTTTCGTTTACTGTGTACCCTAGGCAAATTAGCAATCTTTTTACAAATGCCAGATGCTTTATAAGAATGTCCTTCCTCTCTGCTTGAATAAGGCAGTCGTCCAAGTAGGGATATATTTGAATTCCTTTTTGTCTGCAAAATGCAATTACTGGTGCCAGGCATTTTGTGAAGACCCTGGGCGCAGTAGATAAGCCAAAGGGCAGTGCAGAGAATTGGTAATGCATTGAGCCTGGTATGAATCTGAGGTATCTTCTGCAAGAATGTCTGATTGGGACATGCAGGTATGCCTCCTTGAGGTCCAAAGTAACTAGCCAAGCCTTCTTGCCCAGCATGGGCAGAAGTTGCTGTAGTGTTAACATTTTGAATTTTGGAACATCCAGGAAAGTATTTAGGATTGACAGGTCCAGTATTGGTCTCCAGGCTTTGTCCTTTCTGGGTACTAAGAAAGGACTTGAGTAAAATCCTTGTCCCTGTTCTTGCTGTGGAACTTTTTGAATAGCTCCCATGTCCATAAGGGCAGCAATCTGTATTTGTGCCTCTGCCCATTGGTTTTGTGGCAGGTCTGGCATACCTTTTGGTTTTGGAAGCATGTGGAAGTGGAGCCTGTAACCCTGTGAAACAATATTCAGCACCCATTGGTCCTGGGTGATCATGTGCCAATTTTTTGAGAAAAGTGCTAGCTTTCCCCCTAGGGGTTCTGTCAAAAGGTAAGTGCTTGGCATTTGCAGAGGAAAGTCATTGGGACTGTTTCCTATAAGGTTGTGATTTGTCTTTGCCTCCTTTGGGGGCCGAAGCACCCCACTGTTTAGGTCTGTAGGAGCCTTGGGGCTGAGATCTGTCACTTGGGCGTCTGTATCTGCCTCTTTGTGGCCTGTCTGACACTGGAAAGGACCAATTTTTTGAAGGCCAGTTTCTACTAAATCTAGGTGATTGAGCCTGTAAGAAATCTTTCACTGTCTGCATTGACTTTGCTTTACCCTCCATTTTCTTTAACACCTCTTCTGCCTTAACACCAAACAAAGAATCATGCTGTAATGGAGCATCCAATAATTTTACTTTAACATGGTCAGGTAAACTTTGTTCTTTCAATCAAGCATGCCTTCGAATAACAGAGCCTGTAACTACGGCTCTACAAGAAGCTTCTAATGAATCAAAACCCCATTGCAGAGTATGCTTTCCCACTTGTTCAACTGCATGCAATAAATCCTGCATTTTCTTACTGTCAGGACTTTCTGTATTTGAAATAATTTTCTGTTTTAACAATGACATGAGGTATTGCTGGTATTTAAGCATGTGAAACTGACAGTTTAAAGTACTTACAGCTAAAGTAGCAGAAGTGTAAACTTTTTTCCAACCATCTGTCCAGAGGTCTGGAATCCCTATCCGAGGGGACAGGATTTTTAGCAGTGGAAGCCTTAACTCCTTTAGGACCCTGAGAAATTGTTTCTGGGTCTGCAGCTGGGTTTTGTAAAGAAATTTATAAGAGTCAGGGACCCTGTAGTACCTGTCTGGCTTGACTGGTGCAGGGGGTAAAGAATCAGGAGACAGACTGGATTCAGAAAAAAACATCATCAACAACATCAAGCACAGGAGGGATAGCCAGGGGACTGTGCTGAGGCAATAAAAGGAGGTCTCTAAGCCTTTTCTTGGATTCTGAATAATCCTGGCTCTCCCAATGGAAATGCTCCCTCATGGTGTGTAGGGTTTCCCCAAAAGAATAATCCTCAGGCGGAGAGGCTGAAGGTATGGACTCTTCTGCATCAGAGTCCTCATAGGGAGGGAGAGAATATCCCTGATCAGAAGAGGAATCAGAAGAAATAGAAACCTGGTCAGAGGAATCATAATCAGTGTTTTACCTAGGCCTTTTGTCAGGAGGGGGATGTGAACCCCTGATTAAAGTAATTAGGTCTTCGGCCATTTTAAGCATCTGTTTCTTTTGGCATGGATGACTGTTCTGGAGAATACTGTACTTGTTTCCTTGTCTTTATTGGTGTTTTTGACTTTGCCTTTGCTGCTGTAGTGGGCTTAATTGTAAGCTGTGAAGGTCTGAAAACACCCTCAGAAGCCGATGCCTGCTCAGCGGCTCCGGACCCATCTGAGGGTATAGTTTCCATAGGCCAAATACCTTGAGTTTCCACAGGCCTCAGTGTCTCCACGTGGCTGTCGGTTACGGCCTGTGGCTCTGAGGTAGCGGGTGTCAGGTGCTGCGAAAGCGCCTCATTGAGAACCGGCGACTGGCCTAGAAGAGGCTTTGCTGTCAGTTTTGGACCTCGGATGCCTGTCCTTTTCTTTGTCTTTGCGTTTTTATAAATTCCAGTCCTTGGTTGTTCCATCAGCATTATGTAATTAAACCTTCAGCCAAAGTAATGTAAAGCAAAAATCAAACCAACGTTTAATAGTGCATTTATTGAATCTAGCACAAAACCGACAACTAGTAACCTCGTGGTCAGGGCCTAGGCAAGGAATACAGTAAGAGTGAAAGTCCTTATGAGGTATTTGCTTCCCACAAGAAATACAGCTATTAACTTTTACTGACATCGGTCTGGAGCAAGAAAAAGTTTCCCCAACGGGGTACTTAGCTTTATTGAAGACTTTGGTTCTGAAACTCAATTTTGAAAATCTCAGGAGTCGGCCGACTGGCACTTGTGAACTGCTTTTGCTTTGGGCACCACGCGTCAAGAAAGACTGGGGAAAATGGCGTTGGCTGCATCTTTTATACCCCTGGCGCACTGACATCAGGGAAGAGGCGACAGCAACTGACTCCGGACCTAGACTTTGGAATTCAGGCTGACTGTGGGTAGCCTGCCAGCAAGATAACCCAAGTGTAATGACTGCAACAGTGAAACACGATGAACATCCAGGACTGCAACAGTGAATACACTCAAACATCTACATTTATGGTAAGTGTACACAACTGTACTATGTTCTTCATGTTTCACTGTTGCAATCCTCACATATGGGTTGATTCCCAAAACTCAGGAAAAAGACAAAAGGAGGGAAGAAGGATCACAGATTAAGGGTTGGTAAGAAGGCCCTGCAAAACTGCAGAGGCAAAACCAGCCCTGAATTTACAAAACAAAGGTAGATTGTAATGCTTTGTGAAAGTATGGATAGAAGACCAAGTAGCTGCTTCTAGAATGTCCTTAGTAGGCACACCTCTCAAAAAAGCTGCAGACATAGAGGCTGCTCTAGTAGAATGGGTCCCAATACCCTGAGGGGGAACCTTCCCATTCTGCAGGTAACAAAAGTGAATACAATGAGCAATCTGTTTGTAGATGGTTTGTTTTGAAATAGCTTTAACCTGAGCACCAGGAGCAAAACTAAACAACAACTGTTCAGATTTTCGAAAGGATTTAGTCCTAAGTAAAATCTCAGCTGTCTATGGACATCAAGAGAGTGCAGAATCCTTTCTCCTTTATTCTGGGGATTGTTGAAAAATGTAGGCAGGTGAATAGACTTGTTAAGGGTTAAACTGGAAACTATCTTAGGCATAAAGAAGGGATTAGTTCTCAGAGAAACCTGGTCTGAATGAAAAATAATTAAAGGTTCTACTGCCATTAAGGCTTGCAGCTCAGATACCCTTCTGGCTGAAGTAATAGCCAAAAGAAAAGCAGTCTTCCAGGATATAAACTTCAAATCTGCAGAGGCAACTGGTTCAAAGGAAGGCAGAGTAAGTTTTTCCAGGACAAAATTAAGATCCCAAGCAAGAGTAGGAGTCCTCCTAGGAGGTCTAAGTTTGCTAGCTACCCCTCAGGAACTGCTTCAAGGGGTGAGAAAAAATGGGTTGCTCAAAAGAACAATGAGCCAAAATTGCTGAAGCATGAATTTTGATTGAAGAAAAGGAAAGTCCACCATTAAGCAATCCTGCTAGGTAATCAATAATGAGGGAAAGAGAAGGATGACAAGAGTCTTCTCCCTTGGCCAACATCCAAGAGCAAAATCTCTTCCATTTATCTGCATTGGATTTTCTGGTGCTGGGGCTCCTGGCCTCATGAAGAACTTCAACCACCTGTTGGGAAAGATTTAAAGTATTAGCCAGGCAGTTAAATGCAGAGTTTAAAGATGAGGATGAAGGGAAGTACAGTTGTATATACTTACCATAAATGTAGATGATCAAGTGTATTCACTGTTGCAGTCATCACATTTGGGTGATCTGATTGCAGTAGCCCTCAGTTGGCCTGATTATCAAAGTCTTGGGTCCTGTGTCAGTTGCTGTCTCATCTTCCATGATGTCAGGTAGTCAGGGGTATAAAGCATGCAGCCGATGTCATTACATCAGTTTTTCTTGCCCCAGATGTCAGGTGCCCCCCTAATGGGAAGCAATTATATATATATATATATATATATATATATATATATATATATATATATATATATATATATATATGAATGAGGTTATACCTCCAACAAAAAAGCAAATACACCAAAAAGCTTTTAAGCATACTGAAAAGGAATAGAGGTATAGCCAAAAGAAGTCAGGGGGCTGGAGGAAGGGTAACCAGGACTGCAACAGTGAATACACTCAAACATCTACATTTATGGTAAGTGTACACAACTGTACTATGTTCTTCATGTTTCACTGCTGCAGTCATCACACGGGTAGATTCCCAAAGCTAAGGATGGGAGGAGGAATTTATATAGCATTAGGACCAGTTATGAGGCCCTGCAAGACTGCAGTGGAAAAACCAGCTCTGGATTTAGAGAAAATTGGCAAATGGTAATGCTTGGTGAAAGTATGCACAGAACTCCAGGTAGCAGCTTCTACTAGGGACACCTCTGAGAAAGGCTGTAGAGGTAGATGCAGCCCTGGTTGAATGTGGTCTTATCCCCTGTGGCATAGGTTTTCCATGGTGCTTATAGCAGAAATGAATGCAATGGCCTATCTATTTAGAGATGGTTTGTTTTGAAATGGCCTTCCCCTCTGCCCCTGCAGCAAATGCCACCAGCATCTGTTCAGATTTCCTGAGAGGTTTTGTCTTGTCCAAGTAAAATCTAAGCTGTCCGTGCACATCTAAGGAGTGCAGAATCCATTCCCCTTTGTTCTGTGGATTAGAAAAGAAGGTTGGCAAATGAATGGACTGATTAAGAGCCACACTGGACACTACCTGCTGGTAGGATTTTTGGCAGTAGTAGTCTCAATGCCCTTGGGTCCCTGTGAAATGGTGTCAGGATCCGCAGCAGGATTTTTAAAAAGGAACTTGTGAGAGTTAGGAACCCTGTAATATCTATCTGGTTTTCTGGGAGCAGGAGGTAAGGAGTCAGGGGCCAAGCTAGATTCCAAAAAGGCATCATCAACAATGTTCAGTACAGGGGGGATAGCTAAAGGCCTGTGTTGGGGCAGGAGTAAGAAATCCCTAAGCCTCTTTTTAGAATCAGAGTAATCCTGGCTTTCCCAGTGAAAATGCTCCGTAAGAGTATACAAGGTTTCACCAAAAGAGAAATCCTCTGGAGGGGAAGCAGAGGGAATAGAGTCCTCTGCATCAGAATCCTCATAGGTAGATAAGGGTAAATTCTGCTCATCAGAGGAAACATAAATTTCAGAATCCTGATAAGAAGTATCATAAGCAAATTCAGTCCTAGGCCTCTTAGAGGGGGAAGGTTGGCTTCCCCTGATTAAAGTAATAAGGTCTTTAGCCATTCTTATCATTTGCTTTTTAGGCATAGAGGCCTGACCATGTGGTCTGGGCATCGGTTTTCTAGGCATGGATCGAGTTTTAGGCCTTGAATAATAAGATGGCATTGGTTTAATATGCAAGTCAGTAGGCCTGAATACACCCCCAGAAGCCGATGCCTGCACAGCGGCTCTGGACCCATCCAAGGTAGAGACATCCACAGGTCCCACAGTTGAAGCATCTCACAGCATACCAAACTCCGAATGGGTCTCAGTAGAGGCCTGCGAATCTGAAGTAGTGGGTATCAGGGGCTGTGAAAGCACTTCACTGAGTACTGGCGAACTGGCGACTAGCTTAGGAGAAGTGTCGGCAGCTTTGAACCTAAGCAGCCTGTCTCTGTCTTTATCTTTGCATTTTTTCAGAATGTCGGTAGTCAGGTGGCTTACCGAAGCCATATCTGGGTATCAAAATATTTAGAAGTGTAAATATACCGATGACGAATAGTTTGTTGTTTAAATAAGGCAAAAACCGACAGCAAGGTACGTCGTGGTCAAGGCCTAGGCAAGGAATACAGTATGAATGAAAATCTTTATGAGGTATTTGCTTTCCACAAGAAATACAATTACTGACTTTTTCTGACATAGGTTTAAACCTGTTTCCCCAATGGGATACTTAACTTTAGTTGAAGACTTCGGTTCTGAAACTTGAAAACAAAAATTTCAGGAGTCGGCCAACCGGCACTTGCGAACTGCTTCTGGCACTGCACGGCAAGAAAAACTGATGTAATGGCGTCAGCTGCATGCTTTATACCCCTGACTACCTGACATCATAGAAGATGAGACAGCAACCAACATAGGACCCAAGACTTTGATAATCAGGCTGACTGAGGGCTACTGCAAGCAGATAATCCAAATGTGATGACTGCAACAGTGAAACACGAAGGACATCTTCCCCCCATCCTGAACCAACAGATCTGGTAACAGGGGAAGATGCCAAGGCTGAGCCTGGGAAAGGCTGTGAAGGAGGGGATACCAATGCTGCCTGGGCCAATCTGGAGCTGTCAGAATAGCCCTTGGTTTTTAGTCCCTTATCTTTAGCAGCACTCTGGGAAGAAGAGGCAGAGGAGGGAATGCATAAACTGAGAGATGTGTCCATGGGAAGGACACCGCATCCACCCTCCAAGCTTTGTTGTGAAACTCCCTGGTGCAGAAGGTTGGAAGGAGATGACTGGTGTAAGAGGAGAAAAGATCCATTTGTGGGGTGCCCCAATGCTGAGTGATGCGATGGAAAATTACCTTGTTCAGTTGCCATTTGTGAGGATCCAGAACGTCTGCTCAAATGATCCGCCAAGGAGTTTAGCTTCCCTGGAAGATACTGGGCTATTAGATGTAAGCCCATGGATGCTGCTATGGACCATAGTCTCATGCTTTGTCTGCACAAGGGAAAGAGTGAGTCCCCCCCCCGCTTGTTGATGTACCACATGACTGTGGTATTGTTTGTCCTAGGTAGAGTAGGTCCTTGAAAGCCAGCAAGGCCTGCTGCACTGCCATCAATTCTTTTAAGTTTATGTGCAGATGAATCTGCTATGAGCTCCAAGTCCCCTGTATGCCCCTGTCTTCCAGATGAGACCCCATGCAACATCTTAGGCATCTGTGGTGAGATTCTGGCTGGCAGGTGGTGGGCGGAAAGGCAGACACTTGTTCTGAGAACAGGCTGTTGCCCACCAGAGGAACTCCATTTGTAGACAGGGAATTAGGGGAAGAATCAAGTCTAAGTCCTGTGTGTGTTGACACCAAAGATTCTCGAGGTATCATTGAAGTTTTCTCATATGCAGCATTGCATATGGGATCATCAAACTACACGAAGCCATGAACCCCAGTACTTGCAGGAATTGCCTTGCAGAGAGCTGGGTCATGCTTGCCAAGTTCATGAAGTAAGCTGGAATATCTTCTTGCTTCTGTTGAGGAGGAATACCATCTGGGTGGCTGTATTCAGACTCGCTTCCAGGAAAACAATCTCAGTTGTAGGAACCAATTTTGACTTCTTTTCGTTGAGTGTGTAACCCAAATAGGTGAAAATGTTCTTCACAGAATCCAAGTCCTTTTCTAGTTGTTCTGGGGAGTTTGCTCGAATGAGACAGTCATACAGGTAAGGATATATTTGAATGTTTCTCTGCCTGCAAAAAGCAATCGCTGGAGCCAGGCACTTCGTAAAAAAAACTCTGGGAGCAGTAGATAATCCAAAGGGCAGTACAGAGAATTGAAAGTGTTGCTTCCCCAGCCCTGAGGTGAAGGAACTGCCTGCAACTTTCCCCTTATTGGGATGTGCAGATAAGCCTTCTTAAGATCCAAAGTTACTAGCCATGAATCCTTGCCCAGCATTGGTAGTAACTGTTGAAGGGCGAGCATCTTGAATTTGGGAATAACCAGAAAAGTGTTTAGAATAGACAGATCCAGAATAGGGTGCCAGGTGCCCCCTTTTTTGGATACCAGAAAAAGTCTTGAATAAAAACCTACACCTGCCTGATTTGCAGGAACTGGCTCTATAGCCCCCATAGTCAGTAGAGAAGAAATTTGAATTTCTACCTCTGCCTCTGAGTTCTGGGTATGTCTGGGTACCCTTGCAGAACAAGGGAAGGTGTGAAAATAAAACTTGTAACCTTGGTTTACTATACTGAGCACCCATTTGTCATCTGTGATGGTTGACCATACCTCTGCGAACCTCACTAACCCTCTCCCCAAAGGAAACCCAGGGCCCGCAGAGGTAGGCACAAAAAGGCTGGAGTCATTGAGAATGTTTGCTTTGGGAAGCTGGCTTAGAACTCCCCGATTTAGCAGAAGAAGAACGCCATTGTTTAGCCCTTTGAGGGGCAGAAGCCTTCCCTCAGGAAGATCTGAAACTCCTAGGCCTGGAGCAAACCTGCTTGCCAGGATCAGGGAAAAAACAATTCTTGGAAGGATAATGCCTACTAAACCGAGGAGGCTGAACCTGAAGGGAATCTTTTACAGCTTGCACAGATTTCGCTTATCCTCCAACTTCTTCAGTACCTCCTCAGCCTTATTACCAAAAAGAATGTCATTGTGCAAAGGAATATCCAGCAATTTAGATTTAACAGGTTCAGAAAGAGGCTGTTTCCTGAGCCAAGCATGCCTTCTAATAATGGAACCAGTGGCTGCTGCTCTGCAGGAAGCCTCCAAAGTGTCAAAACCACAATGAAGTGAATGCTTATTAACTAAAGTGGTAGAATTCAGTAAGTCCTGTAAATCTTTGTTCTCCGACATGGAAGGAATATCCCCAAGCTTAGTCTTAATAGCCTCCAAAGTATGCTGCTGATACTTAAGCATGTGAAAAAGACAATTCACGGATCTGATGGCAAGAGTTGCAGAGGTATTGACTTTTTTACCTCACCTGTCCAAGGCCCTAGACTATCAGAAGGCACCGTGTTTTTAGCAATAGTAACCTTAACACCCTTGGGGCCTTGAGAAATAATCTCAGGATCAGCAGTAGGGTTTTTAAAAAGGAATTGATGAGAATCAGGAATCCCATAGTACCTATCAGGTTTTCTGGGGGCAGGAGGAACAGAATTAGGAGTTAAAGAATTTTTCATGAAATCATCATCCACCACTTCCAAAACTGGAGGTACAGCCAGAGGCTTATGCTGTGGCAAATCCAAACAGTCTCTGATGCTTTTCTTAGACTGAGGAAAATCCTGACATTCCCATTTAAAGTGCTCTCTAAGAGTATTCAAAGTATCCCCAAAGGAAAATTCTTCTGGAGGGGAGGCAGAAGGGACAGAGTCCTCCGCATCAGAATCCTCAAAGCCAGAAAAAAGTTGAAAATTTCCTTCTTCATCAGCAGATATACTGGAAATCTCAGAATCTGAGACAGACAAAACATCAGGAGATAATTCCCTAGCCCTCTTGGAAGGGGGGGGGTAAGAGCCCCTAATCAGGGAAAGAAGATCACCAGCCATATTAACCAACTGGGACTGAGGCACAGGAGGGGAGGCTGATGCCTGCTTGTGAGTAGGTTTGCAGCTGGAAGGTTTACTAGCAATCCGGAGGGACTCGGGAGGCCTAACAACTGCAGAAGTCTGAACTAAGGTAGTCGGTCTGGTTCTGGTCTTATGTCGAAAAGAAGAGGCGTCAGATGCCAGTGCCTGCAAAGCGGCTCTGGACCCATCTGAGGTGGCGACAGGCAGGGGGTCTGAAGACGAAATAGCAGCCTGCGGTTTGGAGGACTCCGTAAAGGTCTCAGCAGAGGCCTACGGCTGAAAATCTGCAGACTGCAGAGGCTGCGAAAGCCAACTCACTGACTACTGCTGTGCTGATGACCAATTTCACCGGTGTGTCGTCAGATTTAACCCTAGACCTGTCGCGGTCCTTGTCTTTGTGTTTCCTAAGTATATCCGAAGTCGGAAGACCAGAAGATGCCATACTGACGAACCTAGGTCAGACTCCGAAATGCTTATACAAAATCTTAGCTCTACGGCGTATGGTACGCGTCTTCAACTTGATAGTCGGAAAGCAAAAAGAAGGCAAACGGCTGACCTGCACTGGTGCAAATTGCATCTGCTTCAGGCTCCGCAGCAAGAAAGAGTGAGGAAATGGTGTCGGCTGCCTCCCTTTATACCTGACGTTCTGACCTCAGTTTTACAACTGACGCCAGCCGATGCCATATACCAAGGACTCTGGCATTCAGGCCGACTGAGGGTTACCGAGAGCCGGATAACCCATATGTGAGGACTGCAACAGTGAAACACGAAGAACATCCAGAGTAACTGACTGTCATGGTGTTAACGAGCCAGTCATTTAGATATGGAAACACTTGGAATCCCTGCAATCTCAAGTGAGCTGCTACCACTGTCATGTATTTGGTAAGCAGCCTTGGGGCTGTAGTGAGGCCAAAGGGCAGTGCTCTTATCCGATGATGACTGGCTTCCACCTGGAAGCATAAATACCTTCTGGATTGTCTGCTCATTTTTATGTGATAGTATGCATCCTGAAGGTCTACTGAGCACATCCAGTCATCCTTGTCCAATAAGGGTAGAAGGAAGTGAACTGTAACCATCCAAAACTTTGTATGTCGAACTGACTTGTTCAAGTCTCGGAGTTCCACCATTGTTCTCCAGTCCCGTTTGCTTTGGCACTAAAAAGAATCCTAAGTTGGTTCCAGATTCTACGTGGTTTGGTGGGACCTCTTGGATCACTCTTTGTACCACCTTTTGTATTTCTAGTGCTGCTGCTTTTATCTGACTAGGTGGAACATCAGGAATTTTGCATACAGTTGGAGGTGAAAGGGAAAAGGGAATTATATAACCTCTAGAAATAATCCTCTGCACCCAAGTACCTCTTGTTATATTTAGCCAGGCTCTCTTGTGCAAGGATAGTCAACCCCAGATCGCCTCCAGAGGGTGACAATCGGGCCTCTTTTCAGGAGTGCTGATAGGGTCCATCAGAGAAAGAAGAATCACCGGACCCTTGGTATTGCGGGCCTCATGTTGCATATAAATGTTGTCCATTTCAGTCCCCTCTGCCCCTAGGAGAACTATCTCCATGTGTGTCCTGGGACTTCCTGAACCACATTTTCCATCCACCTCATTGATTACTAAAAAAGGAACTTAGAGGGGTGAAAAAAATGTGTGCCCACTGTAGAGAGGGTCTTTCCATCTTTTTCACACCTGGAAATTGTATCTTACTTCTGCAGCAAACTGCTGTCACAGGGTACACTGATGAATGAGGACTTGAAAGGCTCTGCAAAAATAGTGGATCCAGGCATGCCTCCTAATGGAAATGCCTGAATCCGCTGCCCTTGAGGCATCTTTGGCTGCATGTGAGACAAGCCTCATGGACGAATTTGAAATAGACTGGAGGGTAGCCAACTGAAAGGCCACAGAAGATGGAGCCTCATTAGTAATGGTCCCAGAAAAGGATTTTGAAAGTTCCTTGATCAAGTCCATTTGTAGTCTGTAAAATGTGCCAAATAGTTCAGCAACCTATGGGTGAAGGTCGCTGGTGTATATACATGCTTCCCAAATCTATCCATTGCCCTAGACTCCCTATTACCGGGATGGACAGAGGAACTTTGCTCAGCAAGTTCCTTCTTGGTGGCTGCAGCCATGATCATAACACCCACAGACATCCCCTTACTCCAGAATTCCTTCCCAACAGATGAAGCCAGAATACAATCTGGCCTTTTAGGGACTGGCTCAACTGAATCAGGTTTCTTTCACGCCCACCTAGAGATCAAATCAGAGCTCAACAGTGATTGGAATAACCCAAGAGGTAAATGGGTTAGCTCCAAAGGCTTCCAAGAAAGACCAATTCCTTTGGTGAAAAGTTGCTGAAGGACCAACCACTTCTCTGCTTAAGGATCTGAAGATCATCTCCAAATGAGGCATCTTCCGAAGGTGATTGTGGGGACCTTTCTCCTTCATCAAAATCAGTATCCTCATTGGCCAACTCCTGTGGAGAGTACAAGCACCTCCTCTTCCTAGGCACTTCCTCAGTAGGATGTTCCAGTGAAGTTTCAGAAGAGATAGTAAAGCCCTGCTGGGTGGTCTGGGAGCATTCACAGCTGGCTACTCCTGGGGAGTAGAATTACGTAGTTCTAAGCATAGAGACATATGGGAACCAGAATGGAGATCTGTGGGAAATTGATACGTCTGTCCTGCCATAGCAGATAACGTACTCTTCACTACCTTGACGGCAAATCACTCCAGGGAGAGAGAAAGAGCAATTACACTGAGGTGGAATTCAGAGCTGAGTTATCCAATGCCGAAGCTCCGAGGGGCAGAGACGGCTCTGAAAACCTCAGAATCAATTCCAAAGCCTTGGATCACACAAGTCAGCTTTGGCTCAGATTCTCATCCAGATCCAAAGACATTAGAGCTGGTACTCTCAGAGAAAGCTTAAGATCCAAAGATAAAGATATCTTCAGATCCAAGCTAGATGAACCTAAAAGGTTCAGCTCCAGGGATCCTGAAACATCTGGTCAGAGCAGAGGAGCAGCAGCTAATGGTGGGGTGGTAGATGGTTGGGCTTCCTGACCCAAAGAGGTAGGAGCCGGAAGAACACCTATCTGTATTTGCACTGAAAGAAATCTTATCATTCATTTTCCTCACTCAGACTTATGGAAGAATGAGATGAGGCAAGGGATAGTGACCTAGAACGGCATCGCCAAAAAAGAACAGGGAACCCTAGAAAGTACTTCGTCCAATCTTGGTGGATATTTAGTCCAAGGTAGGATCTTCAGATCCAAAGAGCTTGGATCCGTTGATTTTTTTGTCAGATCTGAAGGAGAGTGGATTTGAACTGGTTTTGGATCCATCTTGTCTTTTTTTTTTCGGCTGCTCCAAAGCTTGTCTCGAAGTAGGTGGTCTCGGACACTTAGTTAAAGACTCCTTAGTTTTACTCTTGGGTGGGGGATTGAGCCCCAGAAATAGCTTCACTGAAGGTTAATGGAAACAACCCCTTTAATATTAACTTATTCTTCCTGTCTGCTACGGCCCTAGAAATTAAGTTTTTAAATATTGAGCAATCCTCTTGGAGATGCTGTGGGCACGGACAACTGAAAGAGACAATTTGTGCCCACACTTTTGGCATTTTTTTTTTGCAAAGAGAATAAAGGGGAAAAGAAAAGAACACCAGCAAAGGTATGAGAGACTACACTAACATGTTCTGACTGAAAAAACAAGTACTAGAAGAATTATCAATGGTAGAAAAGTATTATACTGAGTGTAAAGGTTAAGGGAGCAATATAACAATGAGATTTAAAATAGAAAAAAGGAAACTAAGAAAAACAGACTTATCTTTAGAAAAACTCGAGAGCTCAGGCTGACTATTTCTTTTCACAAAAAGCGGCAAACAAGATCCGAGTTATGATAGGGGTTGGTGCATTATGGATAAGGGAGGAGCCTGTGAGCTTTTTTGGTGAGCACAAGCTTTAATAACACTCGAGTTGGATCAGATCCAAACACAACAGTTGAGGACAGAATGAAACTGACATCAGATTAAGATTTTAAAAAGTTATGTACAATAAATTGGCCATAGATGAGTATGTGTGTGCGAGTGTGTGGTACGAATGAACTACAGTGGTAGGTCTAACCACCCGGCGGTGTAAACCTTAGCTCGACTTGATTGTCACTACTGAAGTGACACCCTGACCCCATGTGCGAAAAGGGGTAGAGGATGGATGGATGTACTCACCATAATGTTCTATATCTGTGTTGTCCATTTTCATTATTCCTCAACTTTTCGGTTTGGATCAGAGACTTGGATCCAACTCTATCACTTCTACCAGATATTCAGATCCAAAAATTCTCAAGGTCCTCCCTTTATCCGTAATGCCCCACCAATCTTACATACATCAGATTGAGTTTGCTGCCCGTAGATATGAAGGGATAACCTGTTAAAGAAATTAAAGGCAGAAAGGAAAAGGAAGATGGAACTCAAACAATGGAAAGTACACTTGTGTAAAATCTTACCATAATGGCATATGTCCCTTCTCTTCACTGCTACAGTATTCCTTACAATAGGGATCCCCTGCCAATTGTGGCCCAATGTCAGTCCAGTATACCAAAGCCTTTAGGTGACTATGGATACACTGTACATCACATGTATGCTCCTCGTTTACAGTGTGGGGCATAATGGTGATGTCCGGATGTACCATCCTCAGAACTGACAGCCCCAGCGGGAACACCAATCCAAGGATATAAGAGAGGTAATAAACATATCCAGAAAGGAAAGGAACCAGGGGGAGGCAGGAGTCAGAGAATACTGCTACAGTGAAGAGAAGGACATCTATCATTATGGTAAGATTTTACACAACTTTACTATGCCCTTCCATTTCACCGTTGCAGTATTTATTTCAATAGGGACAGTGTGAAAGCTCAGGAAAAAGAGAAGGAGGGGAAAGTACCAGCAGAGCCCTCTAGGAAGCCATGAAGAATGGCCTTAAAAAAAGCTCTAGCCCTGGATATCACATCCAACTTATAGTGTTTGGTAAAAGTATGCACAGAAGTTCAGGTAGCTGCCTCAAGAACAGAGTTTGTATCTAAACCCTTGAAAAAAACAGCAGACGAAGCCACAACCCCAAAAGAATGAGCCATGAAAAGAATAACAAAAAGAAATGGCTTTGGATATCCAAGAAGAAACAGTTTGCTTGGAAACAACTAATCCTAAAGATCTAAGATGAAAGAAACAAAAAGCTGATGAAATTTGCAATAAGCGTTGGTCTTATTCAAATAAAATCTGAATTGTCTACGCACATCCAAAGTGTGCAAAACCTTCTTACTAGTAGATTGCGGAGAAGGGAAAAACGTTGGCAAATGAATAGCCTGATTAAGAGACAACTAATTCACCACCTTTGGCATAAAAGAAGGATTAGTACAAATGGACACCCTGTCCTTATGGAAAACTAAAAAAGGAGGAATAGCTATTAGGGTTTAAAGCTCAGACACCCATCTGGCGTGACTCATCATAAAGACTCAAAAGAAAAAGTCTTCCAAGAACAATGCTGCAAGGAAGCTGAAGCCGCAGGCTCAAATGGAGCCTGGGTAATTTTCTCTAAAACAAAATTAAGGTCCCAGAAAGGAGGGACAGTCTTCCTGCGAGGTCAAATATAAAATATGCCTTTAAGAAACTGTTTAGCCTGAAATCTAGAGGCTAAAGGGGGTGCTAAAGGCAGACATAGCTCACAAGTGGACTTTAACAGAATAAGACAACCTAGCACTGAGCAGTTGACACATATAAGTGAACCAAAGGAACACCCTTGTTATGGCCCATTATCTAGGTTCTGAGGGCAATACTACTGAAAAGTGACAAGACACCAAGGCACATGCCAAATACGTTTACCAAACACTACATAATCAGCAAATCAAGAGAATGATCTTGTACTTGCAAGCATCAAAAGAATCATCTTTGCTTACTGATAGGGGGACTCTAAATCCTATCAGTGCAGCTACCTGTTCAGTCAACACAATGCCGACACCGGCACAACCGTACGCTCAGTCAAAGCTGAGTTCGTACTGATCAAATTAAATCCAGATGATGAGTTCCAAACTACTGTTGGCTACTGAGCATTTTACAGTATTGTATAAACATCAAGTTCAACAAGGTCATGACAGTTTTGAACTGACAGAATATTTTAGAAAATTACAAATCATTTTCTAAATTGTAAACAAGACATGTATCATGTCTTTTTTTTCAGTACCTCTGTATACTTCCTCTTCTAAAGAGAACAGTTAGCTATTAGCTGACTACAGACTTATGACAGTTCCTCTTATTTGACTCTGTGACCTGGTAAACATCTTATCAGATTCAACAAAGCTCAATGCACTAAATATCAGTAAGCAAGGTTTACCTTAAAACATGTTTCTAGCACAAATCACCAATATTCCAAAAGCTATTTGCATGATGCAGTCCCTTAATATAGCTGTTGTTTCATTGCACATAGGAGTGAGGTGGTTGAGGCATCTAAAATTCTGGGCAAGCTGTGTTACTCCTTCACACATCCATAGAAAGTGGATCCAGGTTATGAGAAAGACACCAAACAAAAAACCTCTTCCATCTGGATAAATAGATATCCTAGTAGTGAGTTTCCTGGCCTCCTGCAAGACCCTAAGCATGTCCTCAAAAAAAAGGTGTCTATATGGAATCAAAGTCCCATCAACCATAGTGTCAGTTGAAGAATGGACAGGTGGGGATGGATGGAGATCCCTTGTCTTGTGTGAGGTAATGTGTGATGACTGCCCCTGGCTAAATGCAGAAGAGGAGGGAACTACTGCTACCTGGGCGAAAAGGGAGCCACCAGCAAGATTTTGGGAGTATTATACTTTATCCCGAATAGAACTTTTGGAATGAGAGGAAGGGGGAAGGTATAGAACATCTCCTTCCAAGAAAAAGAGAGGGTGCTCCACCTTTCAAACCAAAGGACACTGGGTTCTTGCAAAAAAAGAGGAAGTTGTCTGCTCTGAGGGGAGGCAGACAGATCTACCTGGAGTACCCCACTGGTGAATAATGTCCAGACACACATCCCTGTAAAACATCTGTTCATGCGATTGTGACACAGTGTAGGTATCACAATGTTGTGACTCAAGGGAATGTAAACTGCCTGAAGCATCACTTGATACTGGATAGCTAGCTCCCACACTTGAGTGCTAACCTGCAAAGGAGATAAGATCATCCCCTCCCCCGCTTGTTGACATACCACATCACTCTGACATTGTCGAAGTACCTTGAGGTGCCCTGGAGTAAAAAGAGGATGAAATGCTTGAAGAGCCAACAAAAGAGCTTGCATCTCTGACACTGATGTGGTCTTTCTTCTGTTGAAGCAACTAGAGGCCCTACCTTTTAGAAAGCCAAAGGAAGCCCTGGACTGAATGGCAACTGTTATCCAGCACTGAAGCATAGAAGAGGAGTGGCTAAGAAATCTATAGGATGAAAGTGCTGAAGCCAAACTGACTTTAGAAATCACTGAAGCTTTCTCAAGTGGAGTCTGGCCAAAGGGAACATAGGAATGGTGGAGGCCATGAAAACCAGAGCACTTAGAAATTCTGTGGCTGTAACTGAGGCCAGAGGAAGAAAGGATTGAAACAAGGCAATGAGAGATAAGACCCTAGAAGGAGGTAGGGATGCCAGCAATGAAAGAGTCTGGATCCTGCATCCCAGAAACACATTACCTGTGAAGGAATCAGGAAGGACTTTTGGAAATTTAGAGTGAACCTCAGGCTTTGCAATTGAGAACTGGCACACTGAAGATCCTGCAGAAGAACTTTTGGAGAGGAGGCCTTTGTCTAGGTGGGGAAAGACCAGTAAACCCCTTAGCTTGCAAAAAAAAAAAAAAAAAATCACAGGAGCGAGACATTTGGTGAACATCCTTGTGACAGCAGAGGGGCCCAAGGGCAAAGCAGAGAACTGAAAATGACAGGAAGCAACAGAGAAGCTTAAAAACTTCCTGAAAAGAGGATGAATAGGGATACAAAGATAAGCATCCTTGAGGTCCAGAGAAACTAGGAAAGCCTGAGGAAGCAGCAGAGGAAACAAAGACGGAAGGGACCTTCAGAAAGGTGCTTAGGTAAGACAGAATTCCAGAAGAGGTCCTCCAAGTGTCTTCTTTCCTGGAGACCAAGATGATTTTGGAATAAAATCCCCTTACCCCTATGAGAAAATGGAACTTCCGGGACAGTTACTCGAGTTGAGACCCTGAAGCACCTCTGGAAAAAAGCCAATTGCTCCTGAGAGGGCCAAGGAACGCTCATGAAAGGGGGACGAGATTTCCAGACCATGCAGTAGCCTTAGTTAACGATGTAGAGAGCCCAGAAATCCTGAGTAATCTGTAACAAAACAGGAAGGGCCAAGGAAAGATGGAGAAAAGAGGAATGTGGCTAAAAAATAGGTTAGCAGCTGGTTTGTCAGGAATAGGAGATTTCTGAGCTGAAGGAATCGGAGTAGCTTCAGCAGGGGAAGCCCTTCTACCACCCTTCCTACCTTTGGGTGGAGGACAAGACTACCTATGAACAAAGGCTGGCTTATTAAGATAATTCCTTTGGAATTTAGGTACACAAGAAACAAATGTAGGTTTCAGATCTTGTAAGGCCTACCCTTTTTCTGTACGAACTTGGAACAAATCTGCAGAAACAGCACCAATTTCTTGTTACCCGAGTAGCATCCATCAACTAAGACTTATCAGGCAAAGGTTGAAGCCAATGATGAGGTATCTCCTTGGCACAGACCAAAGCAGCATCTAATACATCACTGCATTTAATAGAATGGTGACCCACCTGAGAAATTGCCCCTAACAAAGAGAGAGAGAGGGAGCAGATGTCTTCCCCTCAGGAGTCAAGAAGGTCAGAAATAACTTGACAGGCCTGAGATAGAAGAGAGAAAATACATCTTGTCATATGGACCTGATAATTTACAGCCCTAAAAGCAAGGTTAGCAGAGGTATATACATTCTTACCCAGTCTTTCTATAGTTCTGCTGTCTCTATCAGAAGGAAGCAACTTTCTAGAAAGCAAGGGTAGCTGAGATACATACCTTCTTATCCAGTCTTTCCATAGTTCTGCTGTCTTTATCAGAAGGAAGCAATTGTTTAGAAAGAACCAACTTTGACGGCTTGTCAGATACCACAGATGGATCAGCAGGGGGGCACTTGCAATCATCAGGAGGCTAAGATACAGTAGAAAAGACATCCAAACAAGGCAGCCAGGACAGGAGGAACAGCAGAACTTCAAGGAAAGTCCATTTGCAGAAGCTCACAATACCTTTTCCGAACCTCAGACAGCTGGGCACAATCCCATTTGAAAAATTCCATCATTCTGGAAATTGTGCCCCCAACAGAAATCTCCTCAAAAGGAGAGTCAGGACTAGTGCACATCTCTTCCCCTGGACCATGGTCTAAGGCAGTGGGTGTCTAGGAGGAATAGGCAAGGGATTCCTCCTCATAGGAAACTTCTTCCCTAAGCCTCTTAACAGGGCATTACACAAACCTAGAGTGAAATTCTGCCATTCATTCTGAGGGTCTTCAAGAGCAAGAGAAACAGGTTTAGTTTTTTGTTTCTTCTTAAAGGGGACTTCAGCTTTGTAAAACTTAGAAGGCACAGACCCCCTATGACACTCTATAATGATAGTCAGCATCTCATCCCTAACCAAAATCTGAGGAAAAACCCTATTCAGTAATAATCGGCTGTGGTTCCCTCTGAACATCCGAAGTGGACATTTGCAAGGCCTCCAGGGACATGCGTGAAGCCAGATCCATGCTGGGCAATGAAGCGGTCACAGCAGAAGAAATCAACAAAGGATCTGGGCAGTCTTCCGGGCCTTCAATAGCCTCGAGAGAGACATCCAGCAGAGGATGCACAGTTGAAGAATCCGACCTAGCTTTCTTCGCAGGAGGTTGACCTTCGGAATGGGAAGTTCCTTCCATCAAATCTTTTGCCAAATGCTTGAAGACGTTGGTTTTCTGAATATACAGCCAAAGAAAAAAGCAGACTACACAGAGTCTTCAAGGCAAAAGTCTGGCAAATAGAAAAGGAAGTATGGTTGTGGGAAACACCTAGACAAAAGAAACATGGTTTGTGATGCTCTTTATAGGGACTCTGTCTCCTGCACTGGCATTTACCATTTCTGGATGACATGAATCCCACATGCAACAAAATGAAGGAAAAAAGTTAAGAGCAAAATCCCAATGGGGCACTTACCTGAAGGATGGCTTGGTAAACCAGTAAATGAAGTAAGCGTTCCGAACGATCGAATATAGCATTCAGACTGATGGCAAAGAAGTTCTGAGGATGGTATGTCCGGATGTCACCTTTATGCCCTACACTGTATGCGGCCAGCATACATGCTATGTGCAACATACCCTTGGCAATCTAAATGCTTTGTTATACTTGTCGGATGTCAAACCGCCTTTGGCAGGGGATGCCTATTGTGAAGAATACTGCAACAGTGAAATGGAAAGACATCAGTAGTTCCTGTAAAACTCTTAAATCTTTCCAGAAGCAAAGGCAGGTAGGTGGGAAGTTGAAGAAGAATGAAAATGAACAGATGGAACGTTATGGTGTGTACATAACTTTATCTGATGTCTTCATTCATTCTTCAACTGATGGGACAGACTCCCCAGTTACTGCAACCCGGGTGGCCTTCAGGTAAGGATATTCCAGAGTAATGCACAGCTGAAGGCTGCTCTGTTCCCGGAAACCAAATCTAATTTGTAACAAGCAATAAAGGTGTGAGAATTAGTCCAAGTTACAGCTGCAAAAACCATCATCTAAGGAAGTTCTTGACCAAAAAGCTGAATAAACCAGTACAGGTCTTCTGGAGTGAGCTTTAAGAAGTTTAGGTACATATAAACCTTTTTTTTTTTTTTTTACAATAGACCAAGGAGATACATTGGCCAAATGGTTAACTGAGTGTGATTTGGAAACTGGCTTGCCCAATCTGTTAGCAGAGAAGGAAAGAAAATAATGGCTCTGATTTCCTTTAGTCTTTGGTTTTATGGAGATAAAAAGGAAGTTACCTACGCACAAGCAAAAAATGGAGCATATACTCTCTCTTATTTGAAAAGAAAACTGGTAGATTAGTGACCTGGTTTATGTTGGACTCGGCTAACCAAAGCAAAAAAAGATGGGTCGGACTGTAAGGATACCCTGCCTTTATGAAAAACCAGGTAAGGAGGTTTAGAAAATAGAGCCTGGAGTTCAGATACTCATCTAACTGATGTGATAAGCAAACAGAAAAAAATGGTTTTCCAAAATGAAAAAGATCTGCCCTGGCTGATGGTTCAAAGGGAGTCTAGGTTAAAGCCTGAAGAATAACAGTTAAATCACAAGGAGAAGTAGGATCCTTTCACTGCGGTCTAAGTAAAAAAGGCCTCTGAGAAAGGCTTTATACAGTTTAGAAGCTAAGACAGTTTTCGCCCAGATGGAAATTAGAAACTGCAGACAACTTTAATAGTCGAAAAGCTAGCACCTTCATTACAAACAGAAGCTAAAGATTCAAGGACAGATGGCAGAGGTGCTGAAAAGGGATGCAAGTCCTTGCTAAAGGCCCAGAAAAAAATCTTTTTCATTTAATTTTGCAAATTTTTGTAGAAGTAGCTTTTTAAGAAGATACCAAGATATGCTTGCACTCATTTCCCGCCTTTCCTGTAACTAGCCTAGTCCAGATTCAGATTTGCTGTATCCAAGACTGTTTTGTAAGCTTCTGAGCCCCCCAAGCCTTTCTGGGTTAGAGGGAAGCCTTCTAGCTTATCAGTGGGGGAGTGGTAAGCACTAGGTAGCCTATCTACCACAAGAGGAGTGGATTCTGGCCCAGAATTTGTAGTTTATTGGCCGTTTTGGCTGTTTTTCTATCTCTTTAAACTTTCTGGTTTAAAAACCCACGTTTGCGCTTGCTTCCCGCCTTTCCTGTAACTAGTCTAGTCCAGATACACATCTGCTGTATCCAGGACTGTTGGTAAGCTTATGAGCCCCCCCAAGCCTTTCTGTATTGGAGGGAAGCCTTCTAGCTTATCAGTGGGAGTGGTAAGCACTAGGTAGCCTTATCTACCACAAGAGGAGTTGTTTTTGGCTCAGAAATTGTAGTTTATTGGCCATTTGGGCAGTTTTTTCCATCTCTTTCAACTTTCTGGTTTAAACGCTGGTATTTGGGCTTGTTTCCTGCCTTTCCTGTAACTAGTCTAGTCCAGATACAGATCTGCTGTATCCGAGATTGTTTGTAAGCTTTTGAGCAGTGCCAAAGTCTGCTCTTCAATTTTTCCCTTATATCTACTAGCTCTCCTCTCCTGTACTTTTGCTTGCTTATTAGTTTAGCATTTTAGTAGACTTCTTCTAGCAATTATTGTAGCACACAAAAGTGCTACCAACACTAAATGTTCTACAAGGAAACAGCTCCAGTACTTAATACCCACCCCTCCAGGCATGTCTAAAGGTCAGTTCCCTGTGCTTTCTCCTGTTAAACTGGTGAATAGGCCATCCTGACGCAATTTAGCAACTGCCTCATGTACACTAACAACCCTCTCCTCTTACCTCCCAACACTCAGAGTCGTGAGAGATGCACTTATACATCCAAATTGGAAGCCACGCACTCTCCAACCAACAGCGGAATAGCTGGTCAAGAGAAGGTCAACACTTGCACCACACCACAAGCCCTCAAACACACACCAGGACTTCCTTCACATAAAAACACAAACCACACACCCACGGAGGCCCTCAATAAAAATCTACCCAAACAACAGAGACCTCTAAGGCAGAAACACACGACCACAACACTAATCACGAAACACATAACTCTCCTAAACAGTGTGCCACTCAACCAAAGCCCCTACAGCAAAACAGCATGCCCAACACACTAGTCATAGGTGAATCGATAGTGAGGCACACTGATGTCCCACTCACTAGGTTGAATAAGTAGAAAGTAACAGTCAGCTGCCTGTCAGGCACCAGGATCTGCCCACAACACACACACTCGGGTCCCTCAACAACAGGTACGACTAAGACTCTGTCATTGTACATGTGGGTGTGAATAACCTGAGGCATAATCACCCAGAATGATACCACAGTACAAGCAGAAAATGAATGATTTCAACAACTGGCAAAGTTTCTGGTGTCATTCTAATGGGATCCAGTATCTGCCTGGGATGACATGACTGACAGACCTCGATGCTTTGCCAGAGGTGGCCTGCATGTGTCACCCTTGGGCTTCCGGATACTGGCCAAGGTTCTTGCCACCCCTATAGTGCCTTTTTAGGCGGTGTTCCAAAGACCAAATTACCACCGTGACAGTTACAAACAAATGCAATCTGAGGGTCACGCTGCTCAACGCTAGAAGTCTAAATCTCAAAATGCACTCACTCGAAGCACTCCTTAAAATGGAGAACATCGACATTTGTGCTGTAACAGACCTGGTTGAAGGCAGCAGAATGCACCCCTGCACTACCAGGCTATAACTCATTCCACACCTTTCGGCTCCAGAACTTGGACTAAAGCTCTAAAGGTGGTGGTGTTTCCATATTCATAAAGGATGTGCACACCTCCAGACTGGTAGCCCAACATAACGTATCTGGGATACTTCAGGTGCAACTAACATTAGGTAAGACGGCGAATCAGGTTGTAGCCTGCTATAGGTCCCCAACCATGTTACAAGACTCACACTCCACGTTCCTAAGCACCCTGGAGAATATTAGGGTCTAACCTAACACTCTCAGACTGGGCGACTTCAACTACCCCTCCATTAAATAAGAAAACTACTCATGTACCAATACACCTGCCAAACGGTTCCTGGAATTCATTAATTCCAATGCCCTGGACCAGCTCATTCTTACCCCCACTAGAGGTAGGAACATCCTTGACCTGGTCACTACTAACATGGGCGACCATTGCTCTATACCAACAGTCAACTCCTCCCTGGTTAGATCCGACCACAAACTAATCACCTTGGAAATCCCCCCCCCCACAAAGGTAACCACCATGAAAAACTTCTCCAAAGCTAAATTTGCACTCCTAAAAACAGAGCTGCCTAACTTCACAGCACCCATGCAAATGGAGACAAGTTGCAAGACCACCAATTCATACACCAATGCACTGTACAAACACATACACAAATGCATGGATCTCGCCATACCCAATAGAACCAAGACACTCCTCAAAAAAAAAAAGGAAGCCAATCTGGTGGTCCCCTGCCATAAACAAACTCTACAACAGGAGGAGGAAACCAACGCAAAATAAGGTGAAGTCCCAAGACTGGAAAAACATCCTTATCAGCCTCAACAAAAGGTTGAGATCCATCATCAAATCCTCTAAAGCTAGCTATGAAAACAAAATTGCAGCAGATAGTAAAGACAGAGCTACTGCACAATGGTACCTTTTATACAGAGCCAACAGATATTGCCAATATACTGGCAGACAGGTTCAGTGCCAACTTTACTGCTCCTTCCAAAAGGACCAATCACAATATCAGTAGATTGCCAGGCACCCAGTATTACTGCTGCACAGGTTAAAACAGCACTATCCAAGGTCAAGAATACAGCCTCTATGGGACCTGACAATGTCCCTGGCTGTGCTCTACATGACCTACAGAGTGAACTGGCACCTCACCTGTGTGCCCTGTTCAATCACAGCCTCACCTCAGGCTTTGTACCTACCGAATGACACACTGCTACAGTCATCCCTCTCCACAAAGGAGGTGCAACTACAGACCCTGGGAACTATCACCCCATTAGCCTGATGAGTCTGATAAGCAAGGCTATGGAACGCATCACAGACCTAATAAACAAGGAAATAGGGAATAGAGAAAACAGTCAGGAATGCTCTGGTAAAGCCTCAAAGTATTATTGCCTTTTAATCCAATGTGCAATTTCATTCAACTCCCTGGTTAAACTTCTTCAGATAAAAACAGTTCTCTCAAACCATCTCATTTAAAAACACAAAGTTAAAAATCACAGTTTAGTTTGTTTTTGTACGTCGTTTCAAGGAAATAGGGAATCTCCAATTTCTGGCTCCCACACAGTTTGGATTTGTGAAGGGTAGATCATGGCTGCTCAACTAGGTCGACTTCTTTGAGTCAGTGACCAGAGCTGTGGATGAAGGCAAGGTGGGCCATAGAGCCTACCTTGATCTGGCCAAGGCCTTTGATACCATTCCCCACTGAGGAATCAGAAAAACTCACTAAGCTGTGCATTAACCCATATATCACTAGGTGGGTTGCAAACTCGCTCACAGATGGAACCCACAGTGGGAAAGTAGTTGACTCCAAGTCAGACTGCCGACCAGTCACAAGTGGAGTCCTACAGGGTCAGTCCTGGATCCTCTCCACTTTAGTATCTACTTCTCTGAAGTCCAGGCCAATATGAAGGGACTCAGGCTGACAACGTTTGTAGACAATTATTAACTCCCCAAGTGATGTTAACATCCTACAGAAAGGCCTCACTGAGACTGACTGGTGTCAGAACCATGGCCTTAATCTCAATGCCAAAAAATGTGTCATCTCTCTTGGGAAAAACCCGGCTCCCTTGAATTACCACATCAATGGTAGTCTACTGAACAAAGAAGCTGTTACAAGAGATCTGTGAACACAGGTTGACGGCAACCTCTTTTCACCACCACATTGCCACTGTGGTCAGAAAGTCCTTCTATGTGGCACATCTCATTACTAAGGGTTTTGCATCCAGGAAGAGAGAGGTAATTGTCTCCCTCTACTCTTCCCTCAATAGGCCAGTCATAGAGTACAATGCCCCATTTGGCATGTACCTCGTTAGACACCTGCAACTGGAGAGGCCACAAAAGTACCTCACAAAGAGGATCCTAGGCCTTAAACATTTGTCCTATATGCACAGACTCAAAAAAATCAACTATTTTCTGTCTCATATCGCCTACTTATAATCTCTGCTTGACTTACAAAGCCATGTCTGACCCAGCTTTGTTAGAAATGCTACATCTAAAGTAATCCCAATCCCTCCACACCACACGCTCCAGAGACCTCAACCTCATTACCACACTCAACAGAACACATTGGAGGGACAGGTTCATATAACCCAGAGACTGCCCATGCTATGAAACAGACTTCCCATACATGTCAAGCAGAGCACCTCACTGGACCTCTTCAAGAGAAATCTTGATGAGTGGATGGGAAATAGAAAATTCCCCCTGGGATCACTCCAGTGGCTCTACTCGACAGAGGCACTAGGAACTAAGGTTGGGTGTGATGATGCCAGGGTTGTAAAGGCTACAGGGCCACTAGCCTACTACACACCTATGAACCTATGACAGACTCTGAAGGAGGGCCTGGGCTGTCTAGCAATCAATGGAACTGGACAAACCAGGCAGTCAGTTTGAGTCCTGTTAAATCCAGAAGAATACATTTCTTATCAACTGAGACAGGTCATCTGGAGTGGGATTCAGTATCCAGGGTATGTGAAGAAGATAAGGCCACAGAGAGGAAGGGAAACAAATCTGAGGAGGCCAAAAGGGGCAATGAGGATAATTATGCTCTTTAAGCAAAATGCTTTCTATAAAAATTTAGGAATATGGGGGTAATGGTGTGTAAACAAAGTAGACTGGAGGGTCAATTGTGGATTAGAGCATCTCTCAGTGACTCCCCTGTTGATGAAATCAGGGCAAAGAACCTACTGCAGCTGTTAAGGGGGAGAAGTGAACAGGTGACAGCATAGCTGACCCCATTGACAGAAAATTCTCTCTGCCACTTGATATTGAGACACCACTGCTGAGGCATCAGAATGGCACTTAGTTTGTCCACAATCGTACTACTTCCCCAGAATGTGCATTGTTATTGGAAAGTGACCGGAAGAGATCGCCCACTGCCACACACGCATTCCTTCTCAACAAAGTGGATAAGATGTGGTTCCTCCCTATTTGATGATGTACCAGACCACAGATGTACTGTCCATGTGAATGGCAAATGTCCCAGATGGAAGAGCTCTTGAAAGGCGTGCAATGCTAGGAGCTCTCTCATTTCCAGGACATTGATGCATCTTGGCCTCTTTGGGGAACCACGTACCCTGGACTAGCTTTCCCATGTAATGGCCCTCCCATTCCATTTGGGAGGAATCAGTGGTCACCATGGCTGTGGGCAAGGGAGAACAAATGGACAATGTTATGAGACCTCACTCAAATGAAGTCACCACGGAAGATACCTTTTGCATGCCTGCGTGATGTTGACTTAAGTGATTAAAGGATGCTGAAGAATGGACAATTGAGTCAACAGAGCCCATTGAAGTATTCACATGTGGAACCTGGCCAGAGGAATGAGTGTGATAGCACCTGGATCCCAAGGCTTGTATAAGTAGAAGAGAAGTATTTTGTATTAGCTTCTTGACCTGGGATCTCAGTGCCTGAATTCGAGCAGCAGGAACAGAGGCTATGTGATTATCCATGTCCAGATGAGCACCTATGAACTCCAGACTCTGCAAAGATGTGAGCTGCGATTCATCACTGACTGTGATGCCTACATAGATGCATAACTGGAGCAAGTAGTTCCTTGTCAGTAGGAGTCAATGCCTGGTTGAGGAAGATAAGAAACCAGTCATCTAGATTTGGAATCACAGCAGTCTCAAGTAAGCTGCTACCACTGCCATGCATCTGGTGAACACCCTGGGGGCTGTGGTGAGACCAAAGAGCAGTGCTCTGAACTGATGATGACTGGCTCCCAGCCAGAAGCACAGGTATCTTCTGGAGTGTCTGTTCATTTTGATGTGCACATCGAATTATCCTTTTGCAGCAGTGGTTAAATGGACTGAACCATGGCCATCCAAAACCTTGAATATTGCCAAGTTTGGTTAGTTGAGATCCAGAAATGGTCTGAAGTTTCCTGCCTTGGTTGGCACCAAGAAGAATCCTGAATAGGTCCCAGATACTCTCTGGTCTGGGGGACCTCTTGGATGACTCTCTCTTCTAGCAGCTTTTTAATTTCTAATGCTGTTCCCTCCGAGTCAACATTGGGGATTCTTTTAATTTTAGTTGGGGGAGTTTGGGAAGTCAACATTGGGGATTCTTTTCATTTTGGTTGGGGGAGTTTGGGAAAATGGTGCTACATGACCTCTGGATATGATTCTCCGCACCCAGGAATCTTCCGTCATAGCCAGGCTCTCTAGTACAGATACAAACATTCCCTGACTGCATCCAATGGGCAACAGTAAGACTTCTCTTCAGGAGCACTGGTACTGCCTATCCAAGAAGGAATCCCTGGTTCTGCAGGCCACTTCTGCCAAGAGGGAGGCGTCTCCCATTTGAGTTTCACCTCTCCCTCTTTGGGGAATTATCGCCATGTGAGTCTTGAAAAGGACCATGGGATTTGCAAAACCACATTCTTCTGTCTCTCTGTTGATTCAATGAGGAGTTGAAAAACATAACACCCACGGAAGAGTCTTTCCTTCTTGCTCACATTTGGAGAATGCGGAATTTACCTTGGGGCTGAACAAGGGAAATTCAAAGGGATGCACAAAATCACAGTCGCATACAGGCATGTCTCCTAATGGTTAAGCCTGAATCTGCCACCTGTGAGGTACCATCATCCCTACATGGGAGATCAGCTTCATGGACACATTAGAAATAGACTGGAGGGTGGCCAGTTGCAATGTTTTATTTTGGTCCTCAGCAGACATGGACCCAGAAAGAGATCTGCAAACCTCTTTGGTCAAATCTCTTTGAAATCTTGTAAAATGTGCCAGATAATTCAGTGACTGGACTGCAAAGGTCACTGAAGCTTACACATGCTTACCAAATCTGTCCAAGGCCCTGGACTCCCTGTTAAAGGGATGGCAGAAGAACTCTGTTCTGCAAGTTCTTTCTTGGTGGCTGCTGCCACAACCATGACATCAATCGGGACTCCTTTGCTCCAGTGGATCCTGTCTTTAGGGGGTGCTAAAATTTTGTCAAGTCTTTTAGGGATCTTCTGTAAAGTATCCGGCTCTTCCATACCTGGAGAGAAACCAGATCTACGAGTTTCATCAGCCAGGGAATCATCAGAGTAGTAAACGGGCCAGAACAAAAAGCATCAAGGAAGACAGATTCCTCCTAGGAGGGGTATCAGAGGACCAACTACCTTTTTCTTTTGGGAGCTCTAGGATGTCTCCAAAGGAAACGTCTTCAGGTGCAGATCTGGGGACCCCTCCCCTTCATCAAAATCAGTAACCTCTGTGAGACATTCCGGAGGGTAATCAAGATGTCTCCTTTTGCATGCTCTCTTCTGAGGGACTTCCTCAGTGGGGTGGTCTGGAGAACTACCAGAAGAGATGAAGATGTCCTAAGGGACCCAGTGGAGACTAAACCAGGCTGGCTTTCCCAGTGGAATGGATGGACGGACAAAGCTCAGGAGCAGAGAATGTAAAGTTGCCTTATCCGAGGGCGGCATTTCTGTAGACAAAGATAAGGCCCTCTCCATAACCTCAAAGGCAGAAAATCTAGGAAAATAGACATTGACAGCAAAGGAGCTGGTAAATCCTGAAACATCAGCTACTGCACCCCCCAACAATTCATCAGATGGAGTCGGACCCCTAAGCTGTCCAATGCAGAAGCTCCGAGGGGTAGGGATGGCTCAAAAAGCTTTAGAGTTGATCCCAAACCAGCAGACCCAGTTGTCAATGCTTTGGCTCCGATAGCCCTCCAGGTCTGAAAGGCTCAGGGCTGGGTGACCCATGGAAGTCACCAGAGTCGAACAACAGTCTTCAGATCTGATGAGGGCACCCACAGGGATCTCAAATTAGAGGGCTCCAAAACAGTGGGTCAAACTGGAGGGAGGAGAAACCAAGGTGAAAGTGGGCAAAGAATGGCTCACAGATCAGGAGTGTCTGAGATGGGAGTACCCCCATCTGGATCGGAGCTCTGAAGAATTTCTTCATCATCCTATCCCTCTAAGCTTCAGACAAGCTTCTGGAAAACCTAAGGAAAGATGTGAAGGATGAAGGTCTGGAATGCCTGTGGGGGGATCTCTCCAAAAGGGTGAAGGGATCCGTGAAGCAAGCAGATCCAGTAAAAGTGGAGGAGTTCAGATCCCAGTAGGCCCTGATTTAGAACCAGTTGGATCTATTTTTTGCATTTTCTTAGGAGGCTCTGATGAAGAGCTAAGGCAGAAGACTGATCTGGGGACCTCTTGCGTGACTCCTTTTCTAAGATTCTGGTTTCCCCTTGTCAGGTTTCTTGGTTGGAGTTTGAACTCCAGAAACAGAAGGAAGGAAGCAGTCCCTTCAGCACTAATTTATTCCTACAGTTGGGAAGAGCTCTGGAACTGAATCCAGAGCAGATAGAACAATACCCATTCAAGTGCATGGGACGTAAATAAACACATTTCCTGTGGGCATCAGAGCTGGGCATTTTATGCCTACAGGCAATGGACTTTTTTAAAATCAGTAGGCTTGTTGGACACTGCCATCTAAAAAACAAACAGGAATTTTTTTTTTGAGAAAGGGAAAACAAAAAAATAACTATTAGAATGGTAGCAAAAGGATACTCTAAAAAGTAAATTTAATGTGAAAAAAGAGAAGAGTACCAATGATGGCATGTCAGAGAGGTACTGAAAAAAGGAAGCTAAAGGAAGACTGGAAACTTAAAAAGACAGAAGAGAATTTGTAAAGGAAGTAAGGAATTAAGATAGAATAAGTTTAAATGTAACTCACTAAAAAGGCTTAAATACTACTCCAAAGCTCAAGACTGACAGGATCAGCATCTGAAGCTGGATAGCAACAAATCAGATTTGAGGTCAAAGGTTGGGGGGCATTATGGGAAAAACAAGGAGCTCTGGTAGAAGCAGCAGAATCAGATCAGAATCTCACATCTGAACCAATCAGTTGAGGAATAAATGAAAAGGACATCTGATCAACCTTTTACCACAAAATTAACAAAAAACTGTTGGAAAAGTGAACAAAAGTCACAAAACAGTAAAAAAAACACTATCAGCTGAAATATTAAGTTTCATAACAAAACTACATTTTCTGTCACAAGTGGACATTTTCAATCTTGAAGGGATCTTCTGCCAAGAAATGGAACACAATCAACTGAATGTTGATGCTTGAAACCCTACAGAGGAAGGTACTGATCGCAAGAAAGCTCTAAAGGGCTTGCCAAACAAACCTGACCTTTTAGTCAGCTCAGCTGAAGTTGTTTGGGCAGGTGGAATGTGCCTTAAAGCTTCAGTAGCTGTCTTGATGTTATACCCCCCCCCTTTTAAACACCCTTACTGAACTATCAATTAAGATATAGGCAAATGTACACATATATAAAAGAAAACAAACCATATTAGCATGTTCCCAGTTACAAACATTACACATCACATATATACTTTGCAATAATCAATCCAACATTACGTACATTGCTCAATTCTTATCTTCCCTTAAACCTCACTCCTTTTCCAAAATACTATTCGGTATGTATTGTTCTCACAATTTCCATCTTTTCTATAAAATTTTCTCTTATCCTTTTCTAAAGACACAACTTCCAGGTCTTTTACCTCTGTTACAGTTTTAAATACTTCAAACACAGTTGGTTTAGACTTTGGATTTCCATTTTCTATAAAATTATTTTTTGGCAGTCACCAGAATTAAACTTAAAAAGGCCTAATTATGTCAAGGCAATTTAGATCCTGTTTCCCAGCTCATAAAAAATACTACTACTACTACTGTCTGTAGTTATACCCATTTGCTCACCTGACATTTCTAATATACTCTGTGGAGAACCATTAAAGTCTGCCAACTCATTACGCTTCCAAAACATATGATCCTAGTTACCTCCTTTTTCCCCCATCACACCTCTAACATTTGCCATTAACCTGAGGGGAAAAGAAATTTGGACTCTGCTTTGGGTATAAAAAAAAGGCTGGATGTCATATCCTTTAAGCAGGATAAAACCCTTACAGCTTAGGTTACTGCAGAGGTGGGCAATATGAACATCCACATCTTGTATCCTGACTTCATGATGTTTAGTACACACCTGTCTTGGGTGATGTCATGTCAGATGCTTAGAAAGAAGTGTCTACCCCCTAGCCTTGTAGGGGGAAGGGGTCTTGGGGGAATGTCTGGGAACAGGGAAGTGCTTTTCTAACTCATACCTGGTCTATGCAGTGCCATTGGAATACTCCAGGCTTGATCTTAGGGTCAAGCTTGCCGCCTTCTTTGCTCTCTCTCCTGCTCTTGGACTTGAGCCAAGAGGTAAAAAAGGACTAGGTTTTAGTTTGCGAAGTTTCTAATGAATCAAGGTGGAGGGACCTGAAGACAGTCCTTGACTGCATTTTCTTAGCTTTTTCCTCCAGTCTTTTGAAAACAATTTGTGACGGAGGTCAAAACAGGAAGAATTTCTCCACTGACATTAGGTAGGGGACTTGCTCTCTATGCAAAGCATGTCTCCTGATGACAGATGGTGACAATTATCCTGCATGATGCACCTAGAGCATCAAAGCCACATTGCAGAGTTCTTTGCAACTTGAGAACTAGTACTGCATAGATCTAGCAACTCCTTTTGGACATCCTTGTCCTATATCCCCTCAAGCTTTTGATTCACCTGGCCCAGGAGGGATTTCTGAAATTTAACCATATGGAACTGATAACCAAGGCTTTCATGGCTAGGGTAGTTGAAGTACAGACCTTCTTGCCAAATCTGTTGGAAGTTCTGTTCTCTATTGTTTGGTAAGGGATTCTTAGAGGTGCAGAACTTGGGTCCCTTGGGCCCTGAAGAAACTACCTCAAGATCTGCTGGATGATTGCACCAAAAGCGCAAGAGAGCCCAAGACTAAATTAATGAGGCTTCCTGGGAGCCAGGCTACAGTGATGTGTTTTGTATATCATCCACTACTTACAGAACTGAAGGGATAGAGACAAGGGGCTTATGCTCAGGCAGGCAGAGAAACTTCCTAATCCTCTTCTTGAACTAAGGGTAATCCTAAGAGTCCCCAGTAAAATGTTTTCATTTTAAGTAGGATCTCCCCAAAGGATAAGCCCTCAGGTGGTAAAGCAAAGGCAACAGTGTGTGTTAGGCATCAAAACTGACATTTGACCTGGTAGAACTCTGATCACCACATACCAATTCATCTTCTGAGGCACAGAAATCTGAACTCTTGAGGCAAAAGTTCCTGGTGCAGGCTATCAGGTCCTAGCTGCTGGGAACTCAAACACCATCAGGTCCTCAACTAACTTGGGTCCTGCATATAGGCCTGGGAAGGGGTCAGAGGCCAATGCAGCTTAGTCTGGGGTAAGCAGACAGCAGCTCTCTCATGCTTTAACTTGGGACTAACATTTTGTCAGTAGAAATGGGAGCAAGACATGGGCAGGTGGCTGCTGTATGCATCCAATGTGCTGCAATCACCTCTTGCACTCTGGCATGGGGGATACTGCCCTCTGCTCAAAGGTTTATAAGCGGAAGTCCGATGTTGTGGACCAGTCTACTGCCCTTGCAGTCTCAGCCTATGTAGACATTGACAGAATTGAAAACATGCTGACCTCAGTAGGGTCTCACCAGAGGTCTTGGCAACAGTCTGTGGAGACTGCAAAGGCTCCTCTCCTCCTTCAATAATCTTGAGCCAGGAAGCTGTCTTCCATATAGGAATGGAGTCGCTAGACTCCCTAACTACCTTTAGATGCTGCTTTTTGTATGGGAGATCAGTAGTGGTAACAGAGTATGGGAAAGCCACAAATGCTTCCTCCTTTTCCCTTTCAAAGTATTTCTTTGGGGACTCAGCTCTACGCTCAACAGTTCTAGGGGCAAAAGAACACTAGGGACAATTCAGCGTATCATACTCTGTGATCATGAAAAACAGAATAGAAGTCCCAGAAAGGATTTACATTCCACACAAAGTAAACACTAGATTTAAGACATCAATAAAAAATAACTGGAAAATAAATTACCCAATGGGGTGTGCAACTTACAATGCCCTATCTTTAGCTTTCAACCAAATGATGTACTGATGAAGCTGGATGCTACAAGCTCCATTAACAAGAAAGAACTAAGGTAGCGGCACTGATCAAAGACCCTTTATCTTCGGGCATACACTGGACTTGGGGTAAGGGATCAAGTCTCTCATATCTGGACTAGCCAAAGGCTTCCATGGCAATAAATCCCAAAGGTTATACTTTAAAAGTGAAGAACCATGAACAACTTTAGTATTTCAGACATGTCTTGGGGTGGAAGGAAAATGGGCCTAAAAAAACCCTGCAAGAAGCAATAAAAATGATAGAAAGATCTTGCCATTAAACCACAATGCTGCACTCTAAATAAAAAAGTTATGCACTCGCCATAACGTTCCACCTGAGTAGTTCTAATTCATTTGTCTTTAACCTGTGGGTCTTTGGCTCCGCTTCGGATCTGACATGGCTGCATTTTCCAGCTATGGCTCAGCTCCAAGCACCTCCCCTTACCCATAATGCCTCCCTGTCTCTCTTCACATAGAGCCTTCTGCCTAACAAGAACAGACACCTGACCCAATAACACCTTATCTACCAACACAACCAACAGATACAAACTTAGCCTAGGCAAAGCCAAAGATCCCAACAGTAACAATCTGAAGACGTATCATATCCTGAAGATAAGGTCAGGGGGAAGGAGGGACAGTTGAAGACCAATGAAGTTGAACTATTCAGATGGAACGTTATGGTGAGTACAAAACTTCTTTAT
The DNA here is from genome assembly GCF_019279795.1 of Protopterus annectens. NCBI lineage: Eukaryota > Metazoa > Chordata > Ceratodontiformes > Protopteridae > Protopterus > Protopterus annectens. Next base: position 234,198,222 of record NC_056747.1, on the reverse strand, counting down.
CTGAAGTAGTTTACGTCATTTGCTCTTCAACCTGTGGGACAGAGTCCCCAGCTACCTAATTCTTGGGTGGCCCTCATAGAAGGATTTTCCGGAGCACTGCAGAGCCGGAGGATGCTCTACTCCTAGAGACAATGTCTAATTTGTAATGCAAGATAAAGGTATGAGATGAGGCCCAAGTGGCAGGGGTTGGGAGGGTGGCCTAATGGTTAAAGTGCTTGCCTTGCAAACACAAGGTGCAGGGTTCGAGTCTCGCAAGGTATAACTTGCTAGGATTAAAATGGCTCGCAAGGGCTGTTAGCTTAGTACTAATCTATGAACCTATGAACAAATGTCATCCAAAGATACTCTAGACCAAAAGGCCACTGACATAGCCATAGATCGGGTCAAATGAGCCTTCACTTTTCCTGGAACAGCCAGACCCCTCCCTGAGTAAGCTCAGCCAATGCATTGTGAAATCCAGCAAGCAATTGTCACTTTTGAGACTGGTTTATCAAAGAAGAGCTTGGCATAAGACACAAAAAGTTGGTCAGACTTGCAGAAAGGTTTGGTCCTGTGAAGGTAAACCCTCAATTGTCTATGTATATCCAGTAAATGCAATTTATATTCCCCCTTGTTTTGGTAGCTAGGCAAAAAGACTGGCAAGTTTATAGTCTGGTTAATATTGGCTTCCAAATCTACCTTGGGAGGGAAGGAAGGGTTAGTGCGAAGCTACACTGTCTTTATGAAAAATCATGTAGGGCACTTTAAAAGAGCCTGAAGCTCAGACACTCTTTTGGTGGAGATAATGGCAACCAAGAAAGCAGTTTTCCATGTCAAAAATTGCAAATCTCCTGAAGTCGCAGGCTCAAAAGGGGAAAAACTAACACCTGCAACAAGCTAAGTTCCCACATAGGGATAAGATCCTTTATGGGGGGGGTCCTAAGAAGAAAAACACCTTTAAGAAAGGTCTTGCACAGTTTGGAGGAAGCCAAAGAAGACCTATTAATCCCCTCGTGAAAATTAGATATGGCTGCCAGCTGAACTTTTAACTGTAGAAGAAAAATGCTAGCCAGAAAATCTAGAACTGCCGACACAGGTGCCGTAAAAGAATCCACAGACCGCTGAGTGGTCCATATAGAAAAGTGTTTCCATTTATTACATTAAGACTTTCCTGGTAGAAGATTTGTGAACTGCTACCAGGATGGACTTAACAAGGGATGACAAACCAGGAGTCTTACTAATCATGGGAATCGGAGCAGCAGTTGTGGAATCCTCGAAGAGTGCGAGGTAAGATCCGGAAATGGATCCAAACTCCATGGTGGAACAGCTAGATGAGACCTGAGTAAGGGAAACCAAACCTGTTGAGGCCAGAATGGGGAGATGAGGATCATAGTGCTCTCCAGCCTTCGAACTTTCTGCAGAAACTTCGACATGAGGGGAAGAGGAGGATATGGATAAAGAAGACCGGGAAGCCAAGCATGAATCAGATCATCTCTGGGGTTTTCCCCCAGTGGGGGGTTCAGAGCAAATGCCTCTCTCCAAAGCAGTGATGGATGTTATTTTGGAGGCCAGGAGGCCCAGTACCAGAAAATCTTATGCGGAAAAATGGAAGAGATTTTGCGTTTGGAACCAGGCACAAGGAATTAATGCAGTTGTACCAAATATTTCTCAGATTTTGCAATACCTAACTGAGATGCTGGACAAAGGCCTATCCTTTTCATCAATTAAAATCCATGCCTCTGCCATTTCAGCTCATTACAATATGGAACCCACCTCTTTTTTCTCATCCATTGCTAAGGCAGTACCTCAGAGGGGCCAAAAACTTAAGACCCCCAAGGAGAGCACCTATACCTGCATGGTTCCTCAACTATGTTTTGGAAAAACTCACACTGCCGCCATTTGAGCCAGCCAATACAGCTGAGACGTTTTTATCATGGAAAACAGCTCTGATCCTAGCAATAACCTCTGCAAGACGAGTCTCGGAACTCATGGCTGTGGAACCTTTTATCATTTTCCATCCAGACAGGGTTTCTCTGAGGACGAACCCGACATTTATGCCTAAAGTAGTGTCCAGTGTGGCCCTTAACCAAACCATTCATTTGCCTACCTTTTATCTAATCCCACAGAATAAGTGTGGGAGACTCCTATATTCTTTGGACATACACAGTCAGCTACGCTTCTACTTGAACAGAACTAAAGCTCACAGAAAGACTGAGCAGCTCTTAGTGGCATATGCTGCAGGATCACAAGGAAAAGCCATCTCTAAGCAGACTATTTCAAAATGGATAGGTCACTGCATTCGTTTCTGCTATGCACAACATGGCAAATCAGTGCCTAAGGACATTAGGCCACATACAACCAGAGCAGCAGCCACTTCTGCAGCCTTCCTCAGAGGAGTACCAACCAAAGACATTTTAGAGGCTGCAGCTTGGAGTTCAGTACACACTTTTACCAAGCACTACCACTTACCTCTCTACTCTAAATCCAGAGCAGGCTTTGCCAATGCAGTTCTGCAGGGCCTCATAGCCACTCCTAATTCTATTTAGGTCCAGCCACCCAACCTCAGCTTTGGGATTCAACCCAAGTGTAATGACTGCAACAGTGAAACACGAACATAGTACAGTTGTGTACCTACCATAAATGTAGATGTTCGAGTGTATTCACTGTTGCAGTCCAGGTTACCCATCCACCATCCCCCTTTCTTTGCTGGGACTTATCTGTACTTCTCTATTCTATACAACCTAGGTGGTGTATTTGCTTGTAGATGAAGGTAATGTTATATTTTAGTGCATGCTTTTTGTATTGGCATAATTTTTAGCCTACCCTTTTGGGGGCACCTAACATCTAGGGCAAGAAAAACTGAAGAAAATGGCGTCGGCTGCATCTTTTATACCCCTGGTGCACTGACGTCAGGAAGAGGCGACAGCATCCGATGCCGGACCAAGACTTTGGAATTCAGGCCGACTGCGGGTAGCCTGCCAGCAGGATAACCCAAGTGTAATGACTGCAATAGTGAAACACTATGAACATATGGCTGGTGGAGATCACCCATTCCCACACTCTCATAGCTTCTCGACACAGGGGATAAAGATCTAGTTCCCAGTTTGTTGATATACCAGACCACTGACATTGTCAATCTGAACTGCAATTATTCCTAGAGGGAGATGAGCATAAAGGGTCTGCAACACAAGAAGCGCTCTCATCTCTAGAACACTGATATGCAGATAGGTCTCGGAAGGGGACCATGTGCTTTGGACTGTCCATCCTGAACAGTGCACCCCACCCCAGTAGGGAGGCGTCCGTGGTCACTGTAGTCTTGGGCAAGGCAGGTTGAAATTGGTGTCCCTTGAGATCATCCGGAGACCGGATCCACAATAAAGGGAATCCCTGCATGCTTGCGAGATTCTCACTGGAAAGAACGAAGGGAAGTCTAACAGAGACCACTGAACCACCAGTGTCCACTGCAGTACTCTCATATGAAGACATGCCATAGGAAGAAGAGTGATTATGAACGCCATAGAACATAATGCCCTACACACTGCTTCGGCTGACGGAGTTGGGAGTCTGAAGAATGTGTAGGATGTGTAACATCAGACTGCGTAACCTGTCTGATGTGAGGAACACCCTTGTTTGAGTGTCCAGCTGTGCCCCAATGAAGTCCAACACCTGAACTGGGAGCAAGGCAGACTTGTTCGTACTGATTGTTATGCCCAACTTGTTGGCTACCTGAAGAAAGGAGTCTCTGTCTTGACAAACTAAATGCTCTGAAGGGGCAGTAAGGAGCCAACTGTCCAGGTACAGAAAGACCTGAATGCCCTGAAGCCTCATGTGAGCCGCTACTTCCGCCATTATTTTGTTGAACACCCAGAAGCTGTGGTGAGACCAAAGGGAATGGCTCAAAATTGGTAATGACTGGCTCCCAGCCACAAGCGAAGGAACCTCTGGGAGCGCCTGTCCATCTTGATGTGGTAGTATGCGTCCTGGAGATCGATCGAGCACATCCAATCTCTTGCCTGCAGATAAGGCAGGATAGATTGAATCGTGACCATCCAGAATTTTGTTTTGGTTACAGTTCGATTGGGGCAGATCCAAAATTGGTCTGAGGTCACCAGTCTTCTTTGGCACTAAAAAGAACCAGGAATAAACCCCGGATCCAGATTGGTCTGGGGGGACCGGTTGGATGACTTGCTTTCGAAGCAGTGATTCTATTTGCACTGCTGCCTCCTCCCGCTGCCTGGGTGGAGTGTTCGGGGAGGCTTTGTTGCATGGGGGAAGTTCTTTGAACGGAATGAAATATCCTCTGAATATGATTCGCAACACCCACTGATCTTTTGACATGGACTCCCAAGCTAGTGGGTGTAGCAACAAATGGCCACAGGAGATGGACAGACGGGCAACCCCTCAGGGCTGCTGCCCGGGTTTGTCCGAGAAATGTTCTCGGGACCCAAAGTTCTTATGACCCCCTCTGCCTCTGGGGGACTGCAAGCCCTGAGCATCCAAGGAAAACGCCCAAGACTTGCAGAACCACATCTTCTGGCCTCACTGGTTCCTGGAAAAGCACCTTTGAGGCAGAAAGAAGCGGATCCCGACGGCAGACAGTGTCTTCCCATCCTTCTTGCTCTGGACCAAGGTCTCTCTTACTTTCTTCCTGAAGATCCATCAGAAGGGGTGTTGGTAAAAGACATCTTGAAGGGCTCTGAGAATTGACATAAGCGGAGCCAGGTGTGATGCCTGATGTCAACGCCTGTCCCTGCAGCCTGTGCGGCTCCCTCTGTGGCGTGGGAAAGCAAATGCATGGACGTGTTTGCTACTGCTTTAAGGGTGGCCATTTGTGCATCTAAAGTCTTCCTGTCATCTGCCGACATTGACCCTGGGGTAGACTCCATGATTTCTCTGACTAGATTTCTCTGGAGTTGGATAACATGCTGCAAATAGTTTAGCGCCCTCATAGAGCAGGCCGCTGAAGCATAAGCTTGCTTCGGAAAACGATCCAATATCCTTGACTCTTGGTCAGGAGGGTGGACTGTGGAGCTCTCCTGCGCGAGCTCCTTTTTGTCCGGACGCTTTGGTAATGGCTCTATGATGTCTGGCTCCTTCCAAGACCTAGATGTCAACTCCACAAGTGGATCGGCCGGAGGGGACACCCAAGAGGTAGATGGGCCCAAGCCAAATGCCTCCAGAAACATGGACTTGGAGGTCGGTTTTGGGGTGGACCCCCCCCCTTGGCGAAGGATCTTCATAATGTCTCCAAAGGACACATCCTCTGGGGGTGACCTTGGCGAACCTTCCCCTCCATCCAGGTCCGTGTCCTCAGTGAGGGACACTGGGGGAGAGTCCAAGTGCCTCCTCTTACACGTGTGCTTCTGGGGGGCCTCCTCAGGGGGACTGCCTGGTGAGGCCTCGCAAAAAGTTTGCTCCAAGAGCGGAACTGCCTGGGGCATAATGGCTACGGGCTGCTCCTGAAAGGGCAAGATGGTCGGAACACACTCAAAGCCAGGGGGGGTTTGGACAGATTCTGAGGACGAGATAGTCTGAGGCCTCGACCCTGTGAGAATCCTCTCCACCACATCGAATGCAGACTGGGAACGGGTCTCCTGGACAGAAAAAGCAGAAGCCGGTCCCCCTTGACCCAATAGGGGAGTCAGAGCCGTGCCTGCTGGAGCAGAGATGCCGAGAGGTACGCTCCTCTCTGACAGACTTGGAGCAAAGAACACCCCCTCAGATCCGACCCAGACGTTCTGGCTCTGAGAGCTTGTATCCAAACTGGTCGGATTTGACACACTCAAGGCAACTGCCGGCATCAAGGTACAGGGTACCATCGGCGTCAACCTCTCGAGTCCGAGCATCCTTGGATACAATGACTCCGAAACCGAAGATCGGATCGGAGAAAGAGTAATAGGATGGAACATGGGCTTAAAGGGCTCTGCTCAGGAGGGAGATGGCCCTGGTAAGACCCCCATCTGAATTTAGTGCAGACGAACCTCTACATAATCTTGTCCATCTCTGCCTCCAAAAGACTCCAGGTGGAGTGGGAGGATGCTGTCGAAGCTGGGCAGGAATGCAAGTGGCGTGGGAGAGACCTAGACGGCAACTGGCTTACTCTAACTTTAGGCTCAGGTGAAAACCTCGGGGACCTGAGCCGAGAGGAAACAGGCCTGGAAACTGGCTTTACCTTCAGTGGTGGATGGCCTGCGACAAGCGGTTGGGGGAACACTTGCAAGGAAAGTCCTTCTTGGATTTATCCCCCTTCCCCGGGCCTCTAGGTGGGAGTGCGAGTCCCAGAGGCTGGGGAGGAAGAAGCAGCAGCTGCTGCTTTCCCTGCCAGGGAAGAAGGGACCGCAGTCCCAGCAGAAGAGGGCAACAAGCCCTTGAGGATCAATTTATCCCACCTGTCCTTAAGTGCTATGGGGTTAAACCCAGCACAAATAGGACAGGGGGACTGGAGATGAGCAAACCCCAAGCAAATTACGCACAGTGTGGCCATCCGCCGGTGAAAGCTTATAGCCACACACTGTACATTTTTTTAACCCAAGCTTCGGGGCCTTAGCCATCCCATCGGCCAGTTCACTAACACACACACACAGAAAGCAAGAAAGAGAGGAAAGAGGAAACCTACTTTTTTTTTTTCCTACCAAGAACCCTGGGGAGGTGATGGACAGGTTTAAGATAGAAAGACAAGAAAAGCACTAACAAAAATAGAAAAATACAACCTGACAAACGCTGAAGAAACACCGGAGCTCAGACCATGCAGCGTACTCTAAGGTGGCAAATGAGATCTGAAGGGAGACAGGGAGGAATTATGGGTAAGGGGAGGTGCTCGGAGTCATAGCTGGAAAATACGGCCGTGTCGGATCCGAAGCCCCACAGGATGAAGAGCAAATGAAGTTAACTACTTCAGATCAGAAAGTTTCTTGGAGAAAAGGTACAGTTGTGTTAGTTTTACTTACTCATAACAGAAAATCTTGGAATTCTTCACTGATGCAGTAGCGTTTAGGGTATATGGGTTACCTGCTTGCTCAGAAACCACAGGCCAGTTTCACATACCTCTGCCCCCCCTTACACACAATCTGCAGCTGACTGATTATTTCCAAGGAGAAAAGATTTCTTCAGGACATCAAATAGACACGCATAGAAAAGAATATAACAATTCAGAAAAACACAAAAAAATGAGACAAGAAACATAAGAACGCAAGTTTATTTTTTAAAGAACTTTACTGAATTATTTGTGACACAGGCAAACCTACATTTATATAAAAGTAACCAAACCACATTAAGTTCACATTTACTAACTTTATGCATTACATACATCATTATATATCCTATAATCCAAGCAACATTATGTAAATTATTCAACTCCTGCCTTCTCAAACTTCATTCCTCCACCCAAAGCATTTATTTCTGCATGTATTTTTACAATGTACATTTTTTTCAATGTAATTTACTCCTACCTTTTCCTAAAGATCCCACACCCTCCTGTTCTTTTATCTCAGTTAACAATACTCACTACTTCATGCAGAACTGGTTTAGATTTTGATTTCTATTTTGCAGTTTGCAGTAACTGCTTTTCTGGCGGCCACCAGAATTAAACAAGGCTTTACTTAAGTTACACATATCTGCTCACCACTATTCCCAACACAGTACTCTGTAGGGAATTTTTAAACTGTCAACTCATAACACACTTCCAAAACAAGAAGTTATGTACTCACCATAACGTTCGATGTATGTAGTCCACCTCACCTAACATTCTTACCCCATGGGTTTGAAGCCGAACCTCGGCTCCGACTCGGCCATACTCTAGCTCGAAGTCTTACAATTGGCTGGGCTAAGAGGTATCCCATGCTGCACTGCTCCCTTTCCCCAGATCTTGTTTGCTGCAAGCTCAATCACTCACCTTCCATACACATAACACATAGAGAAGGAAAAAACATTCCAATAATAAAAGGAGTACTGAAACCAGAACTAACCTCTAGGCCCTCCAGGATGAGGGAAGGCAGGGGGTAAGTAAAAATGCGAGGGGGAGATGGACTACATACATCGAACATTATGGTGAGTACATAACTTCTTGATGTTATGTAGTCCAATCTCGCCTACATTCTTACCCGTGGGACAGCGTCCCCAGCACCTGAAACCTAGGAGGCTCAGTGGAAAATACTCCTGAGCACTATGGAACCAAAGAAAGATCTGCCGCTGGATATCAAATCCAATTTGTAGTGAGTAATAAATGTGTGAGGAGATGCCCATGTAGCCGCAGCACAAATATCACCCATAGACATCCTGGCTTGAAATGCTGTAGAGGTAGACATCGATCGGGTAGAATGAGCCTTTACTCTAAATGGTAACTCCTTACCACCTGGGGCATAAATGAAGGAAATACAACTAGAGATCCATCTAGACAAGGTCACTTTGGAAACAGGAGACCCAATCCTATTTTCTGAAAATGAGACAAACAGCTGATCCGATTTTAAGATCCTTCGTTCTATCCAAATAAAAACGCAACTGTCTATGAACATCCAGCTGGTGAAATTTAAATTCTGCCTTATTAGAAAACTCTGGAAAAAATACGGGCAGTTTAAGGGATTGGTTGAGATTACTAACCGAAGCCACCTTCGGCATAAAGGAAGGGTTTGGTCTGAGGGAAACCCTGTCCTTGCGAAATATCAAGTAAGGCGGTCTGACTGACCAAGCTTGGAGCTCCGAGACACGTCTAGCTGAAGTGATGGCTACCAAAAAGATCATCTTCCAAGTCAAATATTTCAATTCACAAGTAGCTGCAGGCACAAAGGGGAACGAAGTGAGACATTGTAGCACAAAAGTTAGGTCCCAAGGCATGACCGGGTCAAAGACTGGAGAGCGAAGCAGCATAGTGCCCTTCAAGAATGCCTTACAAAGTCTATGCGCCATTAGACTGGGTTCATTAGCGACGTGAAAAGTGGAAATAGCCGCCAGCTGGACTTAAACGGTTGCGGCTGCTGACTCCTGACTGAAAAGCATGAAGAAAAATTCCAGAACCGAAGAAATTGGAGCTGTATATGGATCAATTTGTCTTGCATGAGCCCAGATGATGAATCTTTTCCATTTACTGGAATAAATCTTTCTGGTCGAAGGCTTATGGGAAGAAGACAGAATATGAACCACTTCTGGAGAAAAATGATGATGCCCTGACATACGAGTCAGAAGATCTGACTGTGGATCCAGAATCCAGGCATCATCCATGAGATAGGGATGGAGAAAGGGGAACCAAATTTGACGAGGCCAGTGTGGAGCAATCAGAATCATTCTGCTTTCCAAGGATTGTGCTTTCTGAATAACCTTTGTCAGCAGAGGAACAGGCGGGAAGGCATAAAAAAGACCAGAGGGCCAATCATGAACTAGAGCGTCCCTGGGTAACTCCCCCTGAGGGAGGATAAGGAAGAAGTAGCTGCTGCACTTGGTATTGAGGGGAGTGGCAAATAGGTCGCAGCAAGGCTGACCCCATCTGCGGAAAATCTGCTCCACAACCTGACTGTTCAGGGACCACTCGTGAGGCATCAGAATAGCTCTGTTTAACCTGTCGGCGATCACGTTGGACGTCCCCGGAATGTGCGTTGCTACAAGAAAACGTTGGGAAGACACTGCCCACTCCCACACTCGAATGGCCTTTCTGCAAAGGGGGTACGACTTGGTTCCTCCCTGTTTGTTCAGATACCATACCACCGACATATTGTCTGAGTGGATCGCAATTGTCCCGAGAGGAAGAAAGCTCTGAAGTGCTTGCAACGCTAGTAGCATTGCTCTCATCTCCAAGATATTGATATGCAGATGTATCTCTTGTTCCTGCCACATGCCTTGGACTCTGCTGTCGAGATAATGCCCCCCCCCCAATCTGGGAGGCATCCGTGGTCACTGTGGCAACAGGAGGGGATTGTATGTAGGGCTTTCCCGCACTGAGGTTGCTGGTGTGAAGCCATTATAAGATGAGAAAGCGGAAAATGTTGTAGAGACCACTGGGCGAACAGCAGCCACTGAAGGAGCCTCATGTGTAGCCTCGGAAGAGGAACCAGCATAATTGTTGCAGCCATCGTCCCTATCAATTTGAAAACTGTTTTTGCCTTTACTTTTTTCAGACAGAACAACGCACATACCGGTTGCAAACCCTGAATCCTTTGTGGTAAAAACGCCCTAATGAGCACGGTGTTTAACTCGGCGCCTATAAAGGTGACATGCTGCAAGGGCAACAAGGCAGACTTTTCCCAGTTTAGAGTGATACCCAATTGTTGACACAGCTTGATAGTGGCGTCTCTGGTCTGTAATAGCAGAAGCCTGGTGGTGGCAGAAAGGAGCCAGTCGTCCAGGTACGGAAACACTTGGAATCCCTAACGTCTCAAGTGAGCCGTCACCACTGTCATACATTTGGTAAACACCCTGGGGGCTGTGGTGAGACCAAAGGGCAGGGCACGACATTGAAAATGACTGGCTCCCAGCCGAAAGCGTAGAGGACTTCTGGATGCCCTGCCCATCTTTATATGGCAGTAAGCATCCTTTAGGTCGAAGGAGCACATCCATACTTCTTTTCCCAAGAATGGGAGAATAGATTGCAATGTGACCATTAGGAACTTGGACTTCTTCACATGGAGGCTCAAGCGGCTGAGATCAAAGATGGGTCTCGGGTCCACTGTTCTTTTCGGCACGAAAAAGAATCTGGAGTAAGTCCCTAATCCGATCTGGGGACATGCTGGACGGCTCCTTCTTCTAGCAGCTTTAGAACCTCTGAAGCTGCAGAATCCCTTTGATTGGGTGGAACCATCTGGGATTCTTCTGATGGGTGGGGGAAGAGAAGAGAATATGATATCCTCTGGAAACTATTTTCAATACCCACTGGTCCTGGGTGATGTCTTGCCAGTCTTCTGGGTACAGTGAAATGCGACCCCCGACTGGCTCCGGAGACGCGCAGTCGGGCCTCCCATCAGGAGTGCTGGTAGGGAGAACCACAAAAGGCATCGTGGTCTCCCTGGTTATGCGGGCCTCCTCTGCCTCTAGGGTGGCGAATACCTGAGTTACCACCTCCTCCCCTGCCACTGGAGGAGGAATCACTTTGTGCATCATGAAAAAACCTCTGTGATGTCTTGAACCACATTTTCCCACTCTTCTGGGCCTTGGGATAAGGTCTAGAAGGCATGGAAAAATTGACTCCCACGGCAGACAGAGTTTTTCCTTCTTGCTCGCACCTAGTGAGAGTGTCCTTCACCTTGGTTCCGAACGATGAACCATCAAACGGGGCGTTGGTGCATGTAGACTTGAAGGCCTCCGTGAAATTACAAAGGCACATCCAGGAGTGTCTCCTGAGAGAAACTCCGGAACTCGCTGCCCTACTCGCTCCTTCAGCTGCGTAAGAGACCAGCCTCATGGAGGAGTTAGCAACAGAATTTAGGGTAGACATCTGAGCGTTGACTTTCTGAGCCATTGCGTCAGAAACGTTACCCTGCAGAGAATCTCCAAGCTCTTTCAGGAGATCTCTTTGGAGCCATGTAAAATGTGACAAGTAATTCAACGACCACAGAGTAAAGGCCGCAGAAGAAAACATACACTTCCCATTCCAGTCAATGGTCCTAGACTCCTTGTTAGGGGGATAGATGGTAGATGAAGTCTCAGCCATTTCCTACTTGGTGGCCGCTGCCACCACCATGGCATCTACTGGAACACCCTTTGTGAGAAAGTCTTTGTCAGTGGGACAAACAGAAATTTGTTGGGTCTCCTGGGGACTGGTTCCTCAGTGTCAGGGGTTTCCCACACCCTTTCACAAACCAAATCCAGGAGTTTGTTGAAGGGGGGAGAAACCCAGGGGGCGGAGGGTGGAGCCCTAAAGGCCTTCAGGAACACAGAGGGAGAATTTAGGGGGACAGTCGCTTCTCTGCTTCAAGATCTCTAGGATATCAGTGAAAGAGATATCCTCAGAGGACGACTTGGGGAACCCCTCTGATTCCTCGAGGTCGGTGTCCGACGTGAGAGACTCTTCCTGGGAGTCAATGTGCTTCCTCTTGCACGTTCTTTTTCTGGGTGGCTCCTCAGGCAAAAACTCTGGGGGGCCCTCAGAAAATTGGGGACTACTCATGAAGGTATCCTGAGGCCTTGGGTCTCCACTGTCCAAGGATAGGGGGCGATCAGAGACTGATACCAGAGCTGGAGGGGGTAGAGTGTCAGTGCTGTAAGATACAGCTGAGGACCTGGCCAGCATGCTCCGCATGACCTTCAAAGCTGTCCCTCCGGGTCCGAAGATCCACCAACCGTGGAAGACCTCGGAGCAGAAGGGACAAGGTCTGAAGCAGGGGTCAGGCTCACCCAAGCCGAAGCACCGAGAGGGAGGCTAGGAGCTGAAGAGCATCCCGAGACTCCGCCCTCGGGTCTGACTGAGGAACCAGGAATCCTGGACTCCGTGGACGGAGCAGACGGGGTCGGAGTTGAGATCGGAGCCGATAAGCCAGGATGGGCTATCGGAGCCGACCTAGAAGCATCAGACGGCGCCAACTCCGAAGGCTGAGATTTGCTCGGATCTATTGAAGATGGATGGGTGACGAGCTCCGGAGCCAAAAGCAATTTAGCCAGCACCGGTGATTGGAGCAGTCTCTGCACCACTCTATCCACATCAGAGAGAGTCCTGGAGGACCTAGAGGACAAGGTAGGAGATCTAGACCTCCTCTCAGAAGGAGACCTGCGAGGAGGAGAAACCAGTCTAAAAACTGGAGACCGGCACTGAACTAGTATCTCAGTCACCGGCTCCGAGAGGCTGGGAGCTGATGTAGGTTCTGTTGATTCACCAACTTCCTTCAGCACCAAAGACAGTGGAGCCGAGGATGCCACAGTAGACTTAATTTTCTCCTGAGGCTCCGATAAGACTGACTGAGCCACACATTGTTTTCTTGTTTTGGAGGTTTTGTCTCTTTTAGAGAGAGAGGACTTAAGTTGACTGCGGTGGTGGTACTGTCGCCTCACAGTAAGACTTTGTCCCGTTCGATTCTCAGCTAGAGCGTCTTCTGTCTGGAGACATGCGTGAATGGGCGTACCTTCGTTGAAGGTCGTGTACCAGGGCTGGCAACTCGGCACATAAAAATCTACTGCCAATCATTAGCAGACCGGAGTTCCGCTGTGGTGACCCCTAAAAGCCAAAAGACACAAGAGAGGGAGAGGACTTAGCACTAGAAGACCTCTCCAAATCTTCCTCAAAGGAGGGTTTCCGTAATCCCTTCAGAATTAGTTTGTTCTTCCTTTCTTGAACACGAGGGCTGAATGCGTGAGAGAATGCACAAGATTCCTGAAGGTGGACAGCCCCCAAACAATAAATGCACACAGAGTGCCCATCAGTCATCGACATCTTATACCCACATTTACATTTCTTGAAGCCAAAGGCTTATGTTCTTTTGTATCCTTGGACATGACCAGCAGGACACTAGACACAACAGCCAAACCAGACACCAGCAAGAAGTGCGGGAACTAGACTCTAAATAAACTGTAGACACCACACAAGGACCTCTAACTCAAACGGTCCTGACAGGAAACAAGGGACAGACTAGGTCCTCTAACTTAAATGGCCCTAGCCCGGAGGGATAGGGTACCTAAAAAAAAAAAAAAAAAAAAACGAACACAGAAGGGAAACAGATAACAAATGGAGGACTAGGTCCTCTAACTGAAACGGGCCTAGCCCATTGGGAGACAGCTAACGGGATACCACGACAAAGGCCACGAAAGGCCGCACAAAAAAGTTTCCACAAACTAACACACTCACCTAGCTATGAAAATAGCTTTTGGAGCAAGAAATTTGGTCAAAAACAATGAAAAGTTATACTTGGCCACCGCAGCCAAGAGCGACACCACATTCGAGCTTTACGAGCGTCAAACGAGAGCTGGGGAAAGGGAGCAGTGCAGCATGGGATACCTCTTAGCCCAGCCAACTGAAAGACTTCAAGCTAAAGTATGGCCGAGTCGGAGCAGAGGTTCAGCTCCGAACCCACGGGTAAGAATGTACTCAAAATTGTGGACTACATAACATCATATGTTCCCAGTCACCTCTTTCTTCTCTATCACACCTCCAACATTTGCCATTTGTCTGAAAAAAAATTCTTTGGCATCTGCTTGGGGGTATAAAACTATCTATGTAAAACTTCCAGGCAAAAATCCTAAATCTTCTAGACTTTGCTGCATATTTGGAACCATACATATAGCCTTCCCTAACTGAATTGTATAGCTCCTACAAACCTTTTCTGACATCTGATTGATTCCTATAGTTATCATGCAGTATTTTGCTCCTTTTTTAACATCAGCTTCTGTTCTAGATCCCCTTATCCATTTCTCTATATTCAGATATCAGTTCCTGACATTTTCTTGGTCTCTTCCTATTCTATTACCTTTTCTTCTCTAATTTGTTCCCAATACCATGGTTCCTTAGCTTCCTCCAGTAAATTCCAGACCCCTTGCCCATTAGCTATACCCCTAATTGCAGTCATCCCGATTGGCAGAATGTCATGTCTCCATTCCCATGTTGGGTGTTTTTAGTATACCTTCTGCTACTTTATGAATATAATATTTAGTAAGACTGTTGCTGTCTATCTGCATTCAAAATCATTCTTTCCTTATTTCTTGAATTACTCCCTGCATTACCCTTTTCCACTGTGAACTGTTTTCTGCTTGTGTTATGTACAAGATCCTTAACTGCGTAGCTCCAAAATATCCCTTCAAATCAGGCAATTGTAAATCTCCTCGTTCTGTTGGGAGGATTAACTTATCTCAGGACTGTTGACCTCTTCCGCTCTAAGTCATATAGCTCTATTAGTGTCCACAACTTCTCCTCTGACTGATAATATGCCCTGACCTGTGTATAAAACTAAAGGGACTAAACATTTTTACTGTTTGCATCTTTCTATCCATAGGCAAGACCTTCCAGTTTCTGGTTTTGTATTACCTTTTGTTTAGTCTCATCCCACATACCCTTAGCTGCCCCAACTGAATCTTTTTAAATCAATACTCGTAAATACTTCATTTGATCATGTCCCCATAAGTATGGCACTGCTGGACCAAATCATGTGTCGGTACATTGTTTATAGCTACAGCTTTTTTTTATCTTCATTAATTTTATATACCCCCCCCCCGCAAAAAAAAAATGAATATTACACAATGAGAAGTCCTTTTCTGGTTCCATCAAGTACAAAGTAATATCTGCAACTAAAGCCAACTTTTCTTGCACAGCATACCAATTATATCCTTGACTTTGAGTTCTTTATTTGTTTTGCCAGTGGTTCTAAATATAATGCAAATAAAGGGGAAAGAGGACACCCCTACCTGTTCCTCTGTTCAAGCAAAAATAATCAGAGAGGAATCCTCCCACTTTTGATTTTTGCCTCCAATGCCTCATACAGCCTTCTAATTAACCTTATTACTGTATCAGGAAATGAAAATTCCAGCTTACTCTGTTGAATGCTTTCTCTGCCATCGAGATCTACCAACAGTGGCATTTTCTTACATTCTGCTTCCCTCTGGACCATCATTTGTTCTATCAATGCTATCAAATTTTTGCCTCCCTTCCACAAAACCACATTGGTTCATAACAATTTTGGCATCACCTTTGAAATTCAACCAACCACTATAGACCAACACTTTATAATCATGATTTAGAATTTAAATGGGCCTATATGAAGATGGATCAGATGGGTCTTTACCACCACCACAGCTTTTTCCAGGATGTTGGTGCCTCCCATCCTTTTAAAATACTGGTTAACAAAACCTTCTAGATCTTTAATATGTTCATTTCTAAGTTCCAAATTTCCACTGGAATACAATTTATACCTGGATACTTCCCTGTAAATTGGTAATACATCACTATTTTTATCTCATCTCCGCCTACCTTAACTGTTAGTTGTTGAACCTCATCGAACACTAACCTTGGCATATTTAAGTCTTCCATAAATATTTCCCTTTATGCTCTTTCATGATTTTCCCCACTTCTGTTTTATACAAATTTTCATAAAACTTCTGAAATATCTCCAATACTTCTACAAGATCTCTTGAGGATTGATTTTATTTTTTTTTTTTTGTTACAGGCTTCCATTTGGCAACAACCCTTTCAACTGTCTGTTGCCTAAGCTGTCACGCCAAAGGTTTTTGTGCTCTAGGGTTATCAAAAAACAGTTGCTTAACCGCAACTTTTCTAAATTCATACATACTATCCATGTACTCCCTTATTTTCTCTTTAGCACCCTTTAATTTGTGCTGCCTCTTGTTATGTAAGACTTCCCCTTATTTTGTAATTGTAACCTTTGTCAGCCCCTGTAAATAATTCTTATTACTTCTTAGCCAGATCTCTCTCATTTCAACCCTATTTTTAAAATCCACTTTTATTTTATCCACTAACTAGCTATAACTTATGGAGTACTTTCTATCCTCCCTAACAAGTCCCGGACAATTTCCACTACCCTAAACAAAAACAGGTAGGTTGGGAGCACCAGTATCTTATCTTTACTTATTTACCCTGCATTTTTAACTTAGTAATTACTGGCACATGATCTGAATTAAATGTGCCTCGAGTTCTCAATTAAATGAACGTTATTGTGAAATATAATTTCTATCAAGTCTATCCCAATTACTGTATCTTGGTGAACATGTAAATTCGGTCAGAGTCCCTGACTCTGAAGTCACATCTTTTATACCAAATGTCTTCACAAATCTACCTTTTGTTACATTTTTCCCCTGTGGGCCCCCTAGATACAGCCTCATTACTGCAAACAAAAATTCCAGTACCCACCTAGAAGTAATATACCCTGTTGAAAGCTGATCATTTCTCCTCAACATTTCTCAAGCTCTAAAATAAATTTTGTTTGGAATATAAATAAATGCCTCTAACGCACATTCCTTGCCAGTAACCCCCTTATTACAAATCTGCCATTGCTATCACCCCCCCCCTTTTATCATTGCTGGAGCTCATCTAGCAATTAATGCAAGTACCCCTCTTTTCCTTTGTCCCCGGTATTCTGAAAATATCAGTCCAGAAATACTTTATCAAATTCACATGCTCACTTCTTTACAAATGTGTCTCCTGTAGCAGTATTATTCGCACTCTGCATTTCTTCATATAATGTATATTAAAGTATAAAAGTATTTGTTCCTTTTTGTCTATACCTGTGAAACTATTCACATTCCCAAGACATGGAAAGTGTCAACATTATGGAAAATCAATATTCCCACATACTACATATATTGCATCTTTAAATGTCTAATTCCACCTTTTGTGATGCATACACCCAATAATGTTTGGCAGGTTTTTCCTCAACACTGAAACCTATCACATTTTACAAAACTTTGAGAGTTTTCACCAAAAGAATCATACCTACAAAACACCCCCACAATCTATTAACTTAATACAAACACAACTATGTATAATTTCAAATAATGAAGTTTAACCCTTCTAATAGGAACATGTGTGCCAGACAGTCCGCTGCTACAACAGGAGCCAGTTAATCTGAAAATCAGAGTACCCATGCTAAGATGCATGTTATTTGCCTGTGCTTCTACTTACACTATTTGGTGTTTGTTCCTTTTCTTATTTTACATCTTTCCTCTTCTTAGATGTGAAAATTACTTGCAAACTTGCAGAAATTGTTACTTTTAGCCTTGAAGAAATTATTAGTTATGTACTTAGTATAACTTGGTATCTGTGTTGTCCTATTCTCATTCTACTTCATGTATGGGTCTCAGATCCGAACTTCGGATCCGGCTCAGCCACCTCCCACAGACAAACTTCCAGGCTCAAGCTCCTCCCCTATCCATAACCCCCCACATATCAGACAATCTCCTCAGATAGTCTGCTGCCCTCATAACTCAAAGAAAGGAATGGAAGATAACCAGGAACCAGGGTTCCAACAAAGGCTATCTATTATCCTCTAGAAGCATATCCAATTTGGAGGGGGTGGTTGGGCGGGAAAGTGAAGCAGAATGAAGCAAGGACAACACAGATAAGTTGTAGTAAGTACATAACTAAAATCTGATGTCCTCCTCATTCTGCTTCATGTGTGGGTCAGAGTCCCAGCTACATAATTTTGTGGGCAGCCTTTAGGAAAGCTAGGCTGCAGCACCTATGAATCAAAGGACATCCTGCTCCTGGGCATGACATCCAATTTATAGTGGGACACAAAGGTATGAGAGGTAGACCAAGTGGCTGCAGCACAAATGTCATCAATGGGAATCCTAGATGAAAAAGGAGCAGACGCAGCAACTGATCCTGTCAAGTGGACCTGGCAAATGCCAACCATTCTTTTCATAAACAAAAGCAATACAGTTAGTAATCCAGTTTGCTAGTGTCACTTTGGAAAAAGTTTGACACTTGTTATCAGGGGAAAAGGAAACTGTTCTAACTTCCTGAACTGTTTTGTCCTACGGAAGAAGAACCGAAGCTGCCTGTGGACATTAAGGAATGTAAAAGTTATTCACCTTCTGTTACAATAACTAGGAAAGAACACTGGTAATTGAATACACTGGTTGATATTGGAAGATGTAGCCACCTTCGGCATGAAAAAAGGGTTAGTACGGAGAGACACCCTATTCTTGGGAAAAATTATGTAAGGATGTTTGGAAGAGAGTGCTTGCAACTCGAATATGCTTTTAACTGAAACGTAATGCCAACAAGAAAAGCGGATTTCCAAGACACAAACTTGAAGTCACAAACCTTAGCTGGCTCAAAAGGACACTAGGTTCCGTATAAACAGACAAAAAAACTTCTTTAATCACAAAATAATGACAATTCCAACTACATGAGCGCTTTCGTCTGCCCAAAGCAGACTTCATCAGAATACTGAATCTAGGGTGCCTCTAGTTTTTATACAATTTTTAAAAAAGGTAATTAATCAATAATTAAATAATTAAACAACTTTATACAAAACAAATTACTGACTTTTATATATAACAACCTTTTAGGCACACATGCACTTTAAAATGTTATTTCTAAATTAAACCATATGGTTAACTATGGGTTAACCTATTCATCAAAAGTGTTTTTCCTTAAAATTACCTAAAATTGTTTAATTGTTACCAAATTATTGGTTTAATTAGCTAATTATTGATTAATTACCTTTTTTAAAAATTGTATAAAAACTAGAGGCACCCTAGATTCAGTATTCTGATGAAGTCTGCTTTGGGCAGACGAAAGCGCTCATGCAGTTGGAATTGTCATTATTTTGTGATTAAAGAAGTTTTTTTGTCTGTTTATACGGAACCTTGGTTTTTGTTCTCAGTGGAATACTACATTTTTTGTGATTCAAAAGGACACTAGGTTAAGGCTTGCAGAACCAGCGAAAGATCCCACGGAGGAATAGGGTCTTTAATAGCAGGCCTCAAAAGAAAAAAAAAAAAACTTTCATGAAGGCTTTATATAACCCAGCTGAAGCAACAGATCCTGAAGGCAAACCTGAATGAAAACTTGAAATAACCACTAACTGAAGTTTAATGGTAGCAAAACTAAAACCTTGCTTACATAAAGATTCCAAAATGACAGAATAGAGGAAACTGGAGCTGAAAAGGGATCAGTGTGATTACTGATTGCTTAAATGGAGAACCTCTTCCACTTACACTTGTATACCTTTTTAGTAGATTGTTTCTGCGAAGCCACAAGTATGACTATGACTGGAGAGGAAACCCTGGACCCTCTTAGCAATCACAGGAACTGGATAAACCATGTGGTTTTAACTTGAAAGTGGAGAGATCTGGGATGGAGTCGTAACACTGGGTCAGAAAGGAGGTCTGGGTCTGGGTTCCAGCATCCATGGAGGATGTTTCAGATGAGACCAGAGGAAGGGGAACCACATCTGATTAGGCCAGAAGGGGGTAATGAGGGGAACCACATCTGATTAGGCCAGAAGGGGATAATGAGGATTACTGAACTTCTTCAACTGTTTGGTTTTCTGAAGAAGTCTTGGGATCAAGGGAAGAGGATAGGCATACAGGAGTCCTGGAGGCCAATTATGGACCACAGCATCCCTCAGGGATCCCCCTGAAGGGAGAATGAGAGCGAAATAATTGCTGCATTTGCTGTTGTAAGGGGACACAGAGGTCGCAGCAGGGAAGATCAACAGTCGACTATCTTGTTCCCTACTGACTGAGGGACCACTCATGAGGCATCAGAACAGACCTGTTGAGCCTGTCTGCTAACACACTGGACTTCCCTGGTATATGTGTTGCAAGAAGAAAGCAGTTTGAAGAAATTAGAAGTTATGTACTCACCATAACGTTCCATCTGAGTAGGTGACTTCATTCGGATGCAACCTGTGGGTATCGGATCCGATCTCGGATCCGAGCCGGCAATTCAAAAGCTTAGGCTCCGAGCTCCTAGCTCCTCCCTCTTACCCATAACCCCTTGCCAAGCCCTGACTGACCTCAGATTGAGTTTGCCTCAAATACTGACCACAGTATACTAAAACAGCATAAATACTCGCTCTATAAAGGTCAGGGGGATGGAGGGGGGGATGGTTGCATCCGAATGAAGTCACCTACTCAGATGGAACGTTATGGTGAGTACATAACTTCTAAATCTGAAGTAGGAAGACTTCATTTGTCTGCAACCTGTGGGACAGAGTCCCTAGCTACCTGAATCTTGGGCGGCCATCATGGAAGGATGTTCCGGAGCACCGCTGAGCCAAAGGATGCTCTTCCTCTAGAAACAACATCCACCTTGTAATGAGAAATAAAAGTATGAGGCGAGGCCCAAGTAGCTGCCAGCAGATATCATCCAACTAAACACGGGACTTAAAGGCGGCTGACGAAGAAACTGCCCTAGTAGAATGAGCCGTAACCCTCTGAGGAGCAGGTCTGCCTGAAGTGTCATATGCCTGCAATATGCAATTAGCAATCCATTTAGACAGAGTGACTTTAGACACTGCTTTACCCAGAGCAAATTTAGCAAAGGAGACGAACAGCTGATCTGATTTCCTGTGGCCAGCTGTCCTGTTAATATAAAAACGTAATTGTCTATGAACATCCAATGAATGCAATTTGTATTCCCTTTGTTTGAATACTTGGGAAAAGACAGGCAAATTGATTGACTGGTTAATATTGGATTCAGAAGAGACCTTCGGAAGAAAAGATGGATTGGTCCTGAGGCACACCCTATCAGGGAAGAAAGAAAGGTAAGGCGGTTTGACACAAAGAGCCTGAAGCTCAGACACCCTTCTGGCTGAAGTGATAGCTACCAGAAAGACAGTCTTCCAGGAAAGGAATTTTAAATCAGCAGAAGCTGCAGGCTCGAAGGAGGAGCAGTAAGGCCCTGCAGGACTAAAGACAAAACCGAACGAGGTACAACCTCCTTCTCTGGAGGCCTTAATAAAAACTCCCTTGAGAAAGGATTTGCATAATTTCGCTGTCATAAGGGGAGCTGTGTCCTGTCCAATGTGATAATGCGATATAGCCGCCAATTGTACTTTAATCGTGGAAGAACTGGCCCCTTGATGAAAGAGGTCTGTTAGAAATTCTAGCACCACAGAGATAGGTGCTGAAAAAGGATCCACCGTTCTCTGCCCTGCCCATATAGAGAACCTCTTCCATTTACTCCGATAAACCTGTCTGGTAGAAGGTTTATGAGCAGCCACCAAAATTGCTTTGACCGGTGAAGAGATACCGAGTCCTAATTAAGGTTGGAATTGGAGCAGCCAAGCTGTCAACTTCAGGGTCCGCAGATTGGGAACTGGCATTCCCAGAGGGTGAGAGATGAGATCCGAAATTGGATCCAGAATCCATGGTGGATTGATTTTGTGAGACCATACGAAGGGGAACCAAGGTTGTCGAGGCCAGAATGGGGCAATGAGAATCATTCTGCTCCCCAAACTGTTGGCTTTCTGCAGAAACCTCTGCATCAGAGGAAGTGGAGGGTAGGCATAAAGGAGACCGAGGCCAAGCATGCACCAGAGCATCCTCGAACTCCCCTGGTGGGGAAGTAGGGCGAACAAATTGTCGCATTTGGCGTGTGAGGGAGAAGCAGAAGGATCGCAACAGGGTTGCCCCAAACGGCAAAAATCTTCTTCGCTACTTGAAGGTTTAGGGACCACTCGTGTGGAGAAAGGATGGTGCGACTGAGCTTGTCCGCAAGGATGTTGGACTTTCCCGGAATGTGCGTTGCTATCAGAAAGCGTTTGGTGGAAATTGCCCATTCCCAGACTCTCATGGCCTCTCAACAAAGGGATAAGACCTGGTTCCTCCCTGCTTGTTGATATACCAGACTACGGACATGTTGTCTGTCTGAATCGCAATAGTCCCTGTAGGAAGAACGTGGTGAAGTGCTTGCAACGCTAGGAGCACCGCCCTCATTTCCAGGACATTTATATGCAATGATGTCTCTGTGGGATTCCACGTGCCTTGGACAATCTTTCCCGCAGAATGCCCCCCCCACCCGAGGCAAGAAGCGTCCGTGGTCACTGTGGCTCGGGAAATGCAGCGCAAAAGGGTCTTCCTGCTAGGGGCTCCGGAGAAAGAAGCCACCACAGAAGGGAGTCCCTGCACGCTCTGCTGACCGCAATCGGAGCGTTTAGAGACGAACAAAGAGGAGACCACTGAACTTGAAGGGTCCATTGAAGAACCCGCATGCAAGCGGGCATGAAATAGAAGGCGGATAGCTGCCGCCATAGAACCTAGGGCCCTCAGGACCGAAGCTGCAGTTGGTGACGGTTGAAGGATTGCTGTCACATGACACCTCAGGCTGACGATACGGTCTGGGGTGAGGAAGGCTCACATTGATCTGGTGTCTAGTCTTCCTCCTATGAAATCTATAATTTGAGTTGGATTCAGGAAAGATTTCTCCCAGTTGATCGTTATGCCCAGCCTTGGTGCTAGTTGAAGGAAGTAATCCCTGGCTGAGCACAGAAGATGCCTTGATGATGCAGTCAGGAGCCAGTCGTCCAGGTACGGAAAGACCTGTAATCCCTGGAGCCTCAGGTGGGCCGCTACCACCGCTAACACCTTGGTAAACACCCTGGGGGCTGAGGTGAGACCAAAGGGAGGACCCTGAACTGATAGTGACTGGCTCCCAGCCGAAGCGAAGAAACCTCCTGGCTCGCCTGTCCATCCGAATGTGGTAGTACGCATCCTTGAGGTCTATGGAACACATCCAGTCGTTCTCCCTCAAAAGGGGGAGTATAGATTGCAGGGTGACCATCCAGAACTTTTGCTTGGTTACTGACAGGTTCAACAGGGAAAGGTCTAAAATTGGTCTCAAGTCCCCGCCTTCTTTGGCACCAAAAGAACCTGGAGTAAAACCCTAATCCGCTTGATCTGGGGACGCTGGATGGCTCTTTTTCTAGCAGCTGCTCGATTTCGAGCTGCCGCCTCCCTTTGGTCGGGTGGAACATCTGGGAGGCTGCGAGATTTGGGGATCTTGATTAGGGTATTGAATATCCTCTGGATATGAGTCAAGCACCCAACTGTCTGTTGTTATGGACTCCCAAGAAGTCAGGTGCATCGAACGCCCGACTGCCTCCAGAGACGGACAGCCGGGCAACCCTTCAGGGCTGCTGCGTGGGTCTCTCAGAGAAGGGTTCTCTGGACCCAAAATTGCCAGGAGCCCCTGCCTCTGGCACGACGACCTCCCGTCCTCCTCTGCCACGGAAGGACTGGTTATCCGGAGCAGGTTGGGACTGCTGCGACTTCGGAACCACATCTTCTTCTGTCCCTTTTGGTTCTTAGAGAAGGACCTCTGGGGAGCTGAGAAGCGGACTCGACGGCAGACAGCGCCTTCCCGTCCTCTTCGCTCTGGACAAGTGTCTCGCGAACAGTCTTGCCAAATAAGGCAGAACCATCGAAAGGGGCATTCGAAGGTCGCCTTAAAGGGCTCAGCAAAATCACAATGGCGGAGCCAGGCCTGTCGCCTCATGACAAGGCCTGCTCCGCTGGCTCTAGCGGCTCCCTCAGTAGCATGAGACAGCAGCCGATAGATGTATTGGATACAGATCTGAGAGTGGCCATTCGGGTGGAATAAACCTGCTTATCCTCACTCGAGATGGACATCGGGGAGATGCAGCGTACTCTTTAATCAGATCTCGCTGCATCCTAATGACATGCGCCATGTAGTTCAGCGCTCTCAAGGAGAAGGTCGCTGAACTAAACACTCGCTTCCCAATTCGATCCATCGAATGGGACTCCTTGCCCGGAGGATGGACGGAGGGACTCTCCTGGGCCAATTCCCTCTTCGTGGCTGCAGCCATCATCATGGCATCTACTGGGGGACCCTTACTCCAGTGGGTACGGTCTGATGGAGGAGAAAGAATGCGGTCCGGGCGTTTGGGATAGGCTCAATGGTGTCCGGATCCTTCCACGCCTGATAGATATAAGATCTACCAGGGGTCAGCAGGAGGGGACACCCAAGAGGTAGAAGGACCCCTCGAATGCCTCCAAGAACACAGACTCGTCCGAAGAAGCCTTGGGGCAGACCACCCCCTGATCCTTAACATCTCCATGATGTCTCCAAATGAGACGCCTCAGGGGTGACCTAGGGAGCCTTCCCTTCATCCAAGTCCGTGTCTTCAGTGACGGACTCAGGGAGTCCATGTGCCTCCTCTTGCACTTGCGCCCGAGGTACTTCATCGGGGCTGTCCGAGGAGTACTCTTCAGCAGATGGATGTTCCAAGGGAACCACTTGGGACATCGAGGCGGGCTGTCCCTGGGACCGGCTGGTGGGGGCCTGGCCCAACTGCAATGGAGTGCGGGATGGAGCCGTGGCAGGGACCGGGGTCCGGATGTCCTCGACAGTGCCCTTTCCATAACGCTGAAAGCCGAGGGGAGCCAGCTTCTAAGCCCCGAGCCGACCCCACTCGGATCCGACGACGGATCGGAGTCGGAGCCGAAACCGCCGGATCCGAGACCAGTGTGCTCCGACCTGGATGGAGCCGAAGACACACCAGCTCCCTCGGATCCGAGGCTCGCCTCGGCTCCGAGAGGTCGGGTCCGGCACCAAGCACTCAAGGGATGGGACGGATCCGAGGTGCGCCGACCAATCGGATCCGACCCACCCCGGATCCAAATCTGCACGGCGCCGAAAGCTCCGAACCCGTGGTATGGGTCGGAGAAGGAGCTACGGGGCGAAAAGGGGTCAAGCCCTCCCGGTTGGGGGCTAGGAGCACTCCCATTTGCATTTGGGCCTGGATGAATTTCCTCATCATCCGTCCATATCAGCTTCGCTCATCGAAAAAGTCGATCTAGAGGAGGCCACCGAAGCGGACCTAGAGAACCGCCTCGGAGACCTCCTGGAAGGGCTAGCCTCCTCCTCCTCGGGTCCAGGAGAGAAGAGGAAGGCTAGAAGGCACAGGGGAAGCCCGCTTAGATGGAGGAGCCGAGCTGGAAGCTCGCCTCCTCTTGTGGTGCTTCTCCCTGTGCCTCTCCTTCTGTCTCTCCCTACTAGAATCCTTCCCCTCCGGCATTTTTAAGGGAGGTTGAGTCCCAGCCGGAGGGGGAGAACTCACAGCAACAAGTTGCTGACTGGAGGGAGCAGAGGCCGAAGCAGTATCTGGGGTAAAAGACCCGCCAGCACTAACTTCGACCTCCGCTCCCTTAAAGCCCGGGTTGAACCCTGCACAAATGGTACAACCAGAAGACAGGTGTTCAACCCCAAGATGACGATCGAGTGTGGCCATCTGCTGGGGACAGCTTATGGCCACACTCGGTACATTTCGAAAAGACAGCCTTAGGGGCTTCAGACATAACACCTAAGGCCTAAACACACACACACACAAACAAACTACGAAAAACCCGAGAAAAATTAACTAAAGAGGGAGGGAAAGCCTTAACCACACACAACACTAACTATATTGGAACAAAAAAAGAGAATTTAAACAATTTTCCTGTCAGAAAACTACTTATCTCAAAACCACGCCAGGAGCTCAAGAATTCCGTTGCTTCTTGAAAAGCGGCAAACGAAATCTGAGGTCAGTCAGGGCTTGGCAAGGGGTTATGGGTAAGAGGGAGGAGCTAGGAGCTCGGAGCCTAAGCTTTTGAATTGCCGGCTCGGATCCGAGATCGGATCCGATACCCACAGGTTGCAGACGAATGAAGTCTTCCTACTTCAGATCTGCCCATTCCAGACCCTCATGGCCTCTCTGCAGAGAGGTTATGAACAGGTTTCTCACTGCTTACTGATGTACCAGACAACTGACATCATGTTGGTGTGAACAGCAACAGTCCCCGGAGGGAGGACATCCTGAAAAGCTTGCAATGACAGAAGAACTGCCCTCATCTCCAAGACGTTGATATGAAGACGGTCTCTGAGTCTATGTGCCTTGGACCATCTTCCCCGGAAATGCACCCCCAGATGGGAAACGTCTGTGGTCATAATGGCTGAGGGTAAGGGAAGGATGAATGGTCTGCCAACTGTCAGATCTGCTTGAATCCACCAACCTAGATGGGATCTGCAAATATTTGCCAGTCTGATAGGAGCAAATAGGGGATGACACAGAATGGACCACTGAACAGATAGTGTTCACTGCAGAATGTGCATACAGTAGCTTGCTAGCGGAGCCAAAAGAATGGCAGCAGACAGATCCCAGAGCTCTTAGAATCAATCTGGCTGTAGAAGATGAAGAAAGCAGTACAGCCTAAACTTGAAACTTCCAAGGTGTCTGCAATGTTGGGACAAGGCAGCTATTTAAGTAGAAGTGTTCAGATGTACCCCAATGAACTCCAGGTCCTGAACCAGCATAGGTTGTGACTTGTCTGCATTTATAGTGATGGCTAGAAAATGAGACAAATGGTAAAGATAATTCCTGGCCTGATAAAGTTGACGCTGAGTGGGGGCAGTTAGGGGCCAATTGTCCAAATACGGGAATACCTGAAACCTTTGAAGTTGAAGATGAGCTGCATCTTTTGCCATGCATTTGGTAAACACCTGGGGGGCTGTGGTGATACCAAAGAGCATGGCTCTAAATTGGAAGTGACTGGCTCCCAGACAGAACCGCAGATGACTTCTGGAGTGCTTGTCCATTTTTATGTGATAGTATGCATCCTTGAAATACACTGAGCACATCCAATCGTCATCATCCGAAGGTCCCCTGTTTTCTTTAGCACCAAAAAGAAACAAGAGTAAGTTCTGGACCTTTCTGATCAGTGGAGACCTCTTGGATGACTTTTCTGCAGCAATGTGACTATTCCAGACACTGCCAACTCCCTCTGACTGGGTGGAACGTCAGGGAGTGTTTTCAGTACATTTGGAGAAGAAAGGGAAAAGGGAATGTAGTAGTCTCTGGATATAATTCTTTGCACCCAAGCATTTCACATGATTTGGGACCAGGCATTTGAGTGCAGAGAAAAACAACCCCTGACTGCTTTCAGAGTAGGACAGTTGGGCAGTGCTTCAAGAGCACTGAAAGGGCTCGTCAGGAAAGGATTCTCTACAGCCCTGGTTCTGCGGGTCCCCTCTGCCTCTAAGGTGGCATCTCCCATTATAGGCTCCTCCTCTGGCTCTGGAAAACTCTTCACTTTGGTCAGGCAAGTAACCTTGAGACTTACAAAACCAAGTTTTATTAGCCCACCCTTTGATTCTTAGGGTAGGTTCGTTGGGGGGACAGAAAACCTAATCCTCATGGATGACAAGATCTTGCCTTCTTGCTCGCTGCAGGTCAGGGTGTCCTTACCAGATGGTCTGAACAGGAATGAACCAAAGTCGGCGTTGACAAATGATGCCCTATTTAAAAGGCTCTACGAAACTGCACAGCCGCATGCAAGCATGGAGGTGCATTGCGATGCTGGTGTCGGCGCTGACTGCCCTGCTGAGTGCGAAATATGTCTCATGGAAAAGTTGGCTACAGAAGCGAGAGTTGCTAGATCAGGGAAAATTTTATCAAACTCCCCCTGGGGCATAGACTCTGCTAGAGAATCAAAGAGTTCCTTGATCAAGTCTCTCTGAAAAGGAGTAAAATGTGTCAAGTAACTGAGTGACCTCAGCAAAACCGTTGCTGAGGCATAAGTGTGCTTCCCAAACCTGTCCATCTTTCTGGACTCCCTGCTCGGCAGATGGACAGTGGAGCTCTACTGGGCAAGCTTCTTCTTGGTAGTGGCAGCCACCACCATAGCATTAACCTGCATAAGCTTGCTCCACAAAGTGAAGTCCTCGGGGGGGGGGGGGGGGGTAAGTATATCTGGATGTTTGGGAACTGATTCTATCGTGTCTGTTTTCTTCCAGGCCTGACTGGTAACCAGGTCAACATGAGTGTTAGCCGGCGGGGACCACCAGAGATCTAAACTGTCGCTTCCCGAAGGCCTCCAGGAATACAGATGCCTCTGAACAGGGGCTTTTTAAAGTCCAGTCGACAAAGGAGACATTTTCCGGTGGTGTTTTGGGGGACCCTTCTCCCTCATCATAATCTGTATCCTTGGTGAGGGACTCCATAGGGGAGTCCATACGCCTCCTTTTACACTTAATCTTCCATGGAACCTCCTCTGTGGGATACTCAAGGCAGGATGAGGAAGGGGTCACTTCAGGTGGAGGTCCTTTGAGACAGGCTGACCCTGGGCAGGAATGGTAGATCCAAGACCTCAATCCAAAGGGGGAACACTGGGTCGAGCAGCACTCTGACAGAGAATGCCTGAAAAGCAGATGGTCCCAGAGAAACCCTGCAGAGCTCCCCCAGAGCTGAAGGCAGCCCACCAGAACCCCAACTCCCAGACAGAACCGGACCCACGCTGTTGAAGGCCAAAGCTCTGAAGGGGAGAGACTGATCCAAGATCAACTGAACCGACTCTCTCCCTTCAGATCTGGCTTGATATCCCGGATCCGGGAAGCACTCCGATCCAAGGACCTCGGAGCAGAGGTAATCAAGACAATTGTTGGAGTACAGGAAGGAAAGGTCCTCTGATCAAACCCAGAATCCCTTGGGAGACAACTGTCCTGGGGCTCCAGGACAGAGTTGGATCAGAGGAGAAAAGGGCACACGCTGGGCAGGTTCGGATCCATGAGGGGACAGAGCAGGAAGAACCCCAATCTGAATCTGGACCTTCATTATGGATCTAACCATCCTGTCCACATCCAGGTAAAGGCTTCAGGGGGACCTAGAAGAAACCAAAAGAGGGTGACGAGAATGTCGGGGTGTCTGAAGGATCTTAGCTGGCAATGCAGAAGACACCGAAGCAATGGATCTCCCTGAAGACTGCAGATCTGGAAACCTATTGATCCATGGTGGACTACTTGGATCCAGAGACTTGGGATCTGAAGTCACCAAAGTGGAAGGCTCATTCTGAGCCGTTAAGTCAACTGGATCCGATGAAGCAGACAGAGGCCTCAGCAAAGTTGGATCTGACAACTTCAGGACCTTGGCAGGTGGCTTTGAGGAAGCTCTTGGCTCCTTATGGCACCTCTTCTTCGATTCAGAGCCGAGCAAAAGTTTGGAGGGGGGTTGACCACTTGGGAAACAGCAGAAGCGGGCAAAAGACCTTTCAGAATTTGTTTCTCCACTCTTGCAAAGTCCTCTGGTTGAACTCTTCACAGATATTGCAAGGGGAGTTGAGGTGAACAGGTCCTAGAGGCAATAAAGACAACAGTCGTGGGCATCCAAGTGCGGAATCTCTCTCACACTTGGGACCATCTCTTAAAGCCTGTAAGCTTCTTCATATCTAAAAGTTAACAACACAAAGTCACTAACTACAAGAACTATAAAGGCTATGTTAATCACAACTATAAAAATACTTTTTTTTTTGTTCTAGAAAGGAGGGCCGAAGCCCAGAAGAGGAAAACAAGAGAATACCCTAACGCGCAGCAAACAACGAGACAGGAAAGAAGGAGACAAATACACAGCAGAAGTGGAGACAAACATGAAGCTGAAACTGCTATCAAAAGTGCTAGAAATAGTATAAAAAAAAGATAACCCTTACCTGAGCCTGGAAAATTGCTTCTGAGCACACCGGCGGCAAATGAGATCTGAGGAGGTTGGGCAAGACATGGGAGGATTATGGGTAAGGGAGGAGTTTGAGCCTGGAAGGTCAAGTTTGGGGGAGGTGGCTTAGCCAGATCATAGACCCATACATGAAGCAGAATGAGGACAACATCAGATTCACTGCTCTTTTACTGTCATATCAGCTTACCTCCATGGAATTTATAAAAAATGCATTCCTTTGTTGCAGCCAGAACAAACTGAGAAATGTATTGCTGAAAACATTTTCATATTTGTTTCTACTTAAAGCATATCAACTGTACATATATTATGACCTCGGTACTTGTACCCCCCCCCCCCATCTCCCACCTCAACAACCCACAACTTCAGTCTATTAACATAAAACTGCTTTGTATAGCCTTTCTTCTTTTTCTTATTACCAAGGAAAAGGAGAAACACTGTACTATAAAATATGACATTTATATTGTGAAAAGCTTCATAGAAATACTGTTATGAAATTGTTTATTTTTTTCCCCTTCTTCCTTCCTTAAGTCCTTCCATGTCATTAATGTTTGAAGTGATGCAAATACCTTTCAGTTCCTCACAAGCTTAAAGTCAACAAAAGTCCACTCTTTCATCTTATACAGCCATATTTCACAAACGCGGGTGATACTTTGCAATCTCACATTTATTCACTAATTTCCATGTTGCTGGTCTTCTTCCTGTTCATCTCCATATTCTGGTTCAATTCCATGGTGCTCCCGCTTTGAGGTCAAAATTTTATGTTGGAAAAATGGAAAAGGCTTCACTGGCAAAGTCTCTCAAAGTGCTTTATCATCAGAAGAATGAGAAGCATTGTCCCCCCTTCTCCTTGCGGACTCTCTTTTTGTTTGGACAAACTTGTATTTCCTCCTCAGCCTGTTCTGCACCCAAAAGACACTGATCATCCAGAAAACCTCCACCTCCCAAGAAATACCTTCAATATGTGAATGCCACTCAATATGCAATGAGCTGCGTCTGGGGCCAGACATTTTGCAAACACCCTCTCCCCGGGCCTCCGCTGAAAACAGGCTCTGTGGAACCTAGTCAGACTTTCCTGGTCAACAAATAACTAAATAAACTGCAGATGATCCAAAGGGTTATGCAGATAACTGATAACGTGACACTGACAGATCCTCGGCAATTTCCTGAAACTTGAGGCTATGAGAATGTGATTATCTGCATCTTTTACGTCAACTGTTAGCACGTAACTCAGGGGTGGAACTTGAGGATGCAATGGGTTCTGCAGGATCAACATTCTGAATTTTGGTACCTTCACATACAGAAGGAAAAGATCTAGTAATGTTCCATTGACAAATCCACATAATTATCCTGAAAATCCATTTGAGCAAGATTAAGGTGTAGCAGCAGTTTCATATTCACCATCAATAAATTATTTACACAATTGCCTCTCATTCTTGTACTGCTACTACCACTTACTATCTCAGTATCTTTCTTCAGCCGATAACTTAGCTCAACATTCTTACCTTCTGCCATGTGCTGGCCTCTTTCTTTGGTACCACCAACACTCAGGAATGGAAGCCTTTGCTACTTTGAATGACGGACACTGGTTCTATGGACTCATAGGGTGTTGCAAAGACTGAAGAATCTGAGAAAAATATTCTGTTTGGTTTACAGGGTGAACAACAAACTAAAATCCACAAGACTGAGTAGGTTTGTTAGACATATATTTAAAACACTTTAAAACAGTGGAATGGATAAGCACTTTCTGAAAAACCTTCTTCAGATCCTTAAAATCATTAAAACATAATAGGCTCTTTATAAGAGGGCTTGACCAATCAAATCTCTTTCCTGAGCTGATGCCTCTTCAATGCTGGTTTTAAAGGGAGAACACCATTTAATCCTGGTTCACAGTCTGCTCTTAGGACTGCAAACCATTGACATTCTTTAAACTCAGTAGCATTAAACAAGTCACCTCTTCTTGGCCCATTCTTAACACATTCTAATATCATAAAAGAAAATGAGAAGTTATGTACCTACCATAACGTTCCATGTTAGTTGTCTTCTTCTCGCCTTCTTTCTTGCTGGATGGGTTCAGAGCAGATCCTCCGCTCTGACTCGGCCTATACTAAAGCTCGAGAGCTAATTTTTACCGGCTCGAGGCAACCCTATATCCCATGATGCTAGGCGCTAACTACCCAGATCTCGTTTGGTAGCTGAGAACATGGTAATTTTAGCCTCCCAACTGAAGGGAGAGAAGGAGAAGGGGAAAAATTCCCCATGTGCCACTACCTGAAGCTATAGCTACCCAAGGATAACCAGTTTAGGATTCAAATTGTGTAAGGTGAAGACCCTGATAAGAAAAGGGGAATCCTTTGGGTCTATCCAGGCTAGGGGGGTGGCGGGTGGGATGCAAGAAAGGCGTCGAGAAGACAACTAACATGGAACGTTATGGTAGGTACATAACTTCTCAATGTTAAGTTGTCATCTCTCCTTCATTCTTGCTGGATGGCTCATCGGAACAGGCTCTTGAGAACGGTGGAACCAAAATTTGCCCTATTTCTGGAGGCCATGTCTAATTTGTAGTGTGTAATAAAGGTATGAGAAGAGGCCCATGTGGCTGCTGCACAAATAGTATCTATTGGCAATCTAGCTTGAAAGGCTGTTGATGTAGCTAAAGCTCTGGCTGAATGGGCTCTTGGCTTAGAAGGTAATTCTTTACCTCTGAGTTGATAGATACAGGTAATCACAGAGGACAACCATCTAGACAAGGTTACTTTGGCCCTTTTTACCTTCCGCATAGGACAGAAAAAGCTGATCAGATTTCATAGTTTGTTTAGTTCTGTCCAGATAGTAATGGAGCTGACGATGAACGTCCAGATAATGCAGTTTTTGTGCCGCCCTGTTAGAATAATTAGGGAAGAAAACTGGAAGATCGATAAATTGATTTCAATTTGCCTGAGAAGCCACCTTGGGCAAAAAAGACGGGTTAGTTCTGAGAGAAACTCTGTCTTTGTGGAAAACTAGATAAGGACGACAAATGCAAAGGGCATGGAGTTCTAATACTCTCCGAGCAGAAGTTATGGCAACTAGGAAGAGAGTTTTCCAAGAGAGCAACTTTAAAGAACAGGAAGCCGCAGGTTCAAAGCTAGGAAGAATCAAGGATGTTAAAATCAAATTTAAATCCCACTGTGGTGGGGGTCTTTGATTGGGGGCTTGAGTAAAAAGATACCCTTAAGGAAGGCTTTACAAAGCTTGTGGGACATGATGCTGGAGTCAGATAAGCCTATGTGAGAATTTGAAATGGCTGCTAACTGAACCTTTACTGTGGAGGATGAAGAGCCTGAATGAAAAATTTCAGCTAGGAAATCTAGAACCGATTGTATAGGAGCAGTGAAGGGATCTATATTCCTAGCCCTTGCCCAGAAGGAAAAACGCTTCCATTTACTAGTATAAATCCTTCTGGTAGAGGACTTAAGGGAAGCTACAAAAATATCACGGACAGAATTGGAAATCAGGGGAAGCCTGGCTAGGGATGGAAGTGGAGCAATCAAGCTGTGAGGTTGAGAGATTGGAGGGATTGGTGCAGCTGCCCTGACTGGTGGGCCAAAAGATCTGGCACGGGGTCCAGATGCCAAGGCTGTTCCAAAAGGTAACTATGCAGGAACGGGAACCATATCTGTCGAGGCCAATAAAGGGCAATGAGGATCATCCTGGCTCTCAAGGTGATAGCTTTCTGAATCAAATGAGTGATTAATGGAAAAGGGGGAAATGTGTATAGAAGTCCCCGAGGCCAATCGTGGACTAGAGCGTCCTCTGGGGGGGTTGGCCTGGAAGGGGAAAGAGAGTGAAAAAGTCGAGGCACTTGCTGTTCTGAGGCGTTGCAAAAAGATCGCAGCAAGGAAGACCCCACTTCTGAAAAATCTTCTCCGTTACTGATTGCTTGAGAGACCACTCGTGTGGCATGAAAATAGCTCTGCTCAACCGTCCGCTATGATGTTGGACTTCCCGGGGATATGCGTTGCTATCAGAAACCGCTGAGAAGAGATCGCCCATTGCCAAAGTCTGAGTGCCTCTCGACACAGGGGATAGGACTTGTTTCTGCCCTGCTTGTTGATATACCACACTAAGGACATATTGTCCATCTGAATTGCAATAGTCCCTAAGGGAAGAGAGTCTTGGAGGGCTTGCAACGCCAAAAGCACTGCTCTCATCTCCAGGACATTTATGTGCAGGGGGCATTCGAAAGGTTGCCATGTGCCCTGGACTGTCCTGCCCTGAAAATGCCCCCCCCCACCCAATCAGGGAGGCGTCCGATGTGACCGTGGCGACCGGAGGGGAAGGAACAAATGGTCTGCCCTGAAGGACTTGAGAGGAGACCATCCACCAAGACAGATGTTTCTTGCAAGATAGAGTTAAGATGTTGTGTGTCAAAGGAAGCTGTTGGAAGGACCACTGGGAGAAGAGCATCCACTGAAGGAGCCTCATGTGAAAGCGAGCAAGGGGAAGTAGCGTGATGGCTGCCGCCATGAGACCTAACACTTTTAGAACAAACCTGGCCTGGATTCTTTTGCTCTGAAGGAGGATATGGACGTGATTTCGAATATCTAAAACTATTTTCTCGGTTAATTTTGCTGAGAGCTGTACGGTGTCCAAGGTGGCGCCTATGAAGGTAATAGACTGACAAGGCGACAAGGCAGACTTTTTGAAATTTATGGAGATACCCAGCCCTTTGCAAGTTTGATTGGTGTAATCTCTGGCAAGAAGCTGATGCCTGGTGGTGGCAGTAAAGAGCCAGTCGTCTAGATACGGAAACACCTGGAATCCTTGACGTCTCAGGTGAGCCGTAACCACTGCCATGCATTTGGTGAACACTCGGGGGGCTGTAGTGAGACCAAAGGGCAGGGCCCTAAAGTGGTAGTGACTGGCCCTCAGCCGGAAGCGGAGAAAAGTACAGTTTTGTACCTACCATAAATGTAGATGTTCGAGTGCTAATACAGCTGCAGTCATAACAGATGGGTTCTCCTGCCGTCAGGCGGGTCCTCGGTAGGCCGAATTACAAAGTCTAGGTCCGGTGTCGGTTGTCGTCGCTTCTTCCCTGACGTCAGTGCGACAGGGGTATAAAAGAACCAGCCGACGCCATTTTCTTCAGTTTTTCTTGCCTCAGATGTCAGGTGCCCCCAGAAGGAAGGCAATACATAAGTTTGTGTAATAAAGCAATGCCATATAATCAAAATACATTAGATGCAAGCAAATACACCATAAAAGAATACCCCAATCAGGTTGTATGAGGAGGTGTTAGCCATAAGGCCTGTTCAAAGAGGGGAAGGAGGGAGGGAAACCTGGACTGCAGCTGTATTAGCACTCGAACGTCTACATTTATGGTAGGTACAAAACTGTACTATGTTCATCATGCATACAGCTGCAGTCATAACAGATGGGTAAGAATCCCAAAGCTAAGAAGGGGTGGTAGGCACTAGGTGGAACTAGGCGGAGCCAGGATGCCCTGCAAGACTGCAGTGACAAAGCCTGCTCTAGTCTTGGAGTATAAAGGTAGGTGATAGTGCTTGGAGAAGGTATGCACAGAACTCCAAGTGGCCGCTTCCAAAATATCTTTGGTAGGAACTCCTCTGAGGAAGGCTGCAGAGGTAGCAGTGGCCCTTGTGGAGTGAGATCTGATGCCTGCAGGTACAGCTTTACCATGAAAAGAGTAACAAAAACGTATGCAGTGGGCTATCCATTTAGAAATTGTCTGTTTGGAAATGGGCTTCCCTTGGGCTCCTATAGCATAGGACACAAAGAGCCGTTCTGATTTTCTGAAAGGCTTTGTTTTGTCCAAGTAATATCGCAGTTGTCTATGGATGTCCAAGGAATGTAGTAGTCTTTCCCCTTTGTTTTGAGGATTAGGGTAAAAGGTAGGTAAGTGTATAGCCTGATTCATAGCTACCCTGGATACCACCTTTGGCATAAAGGACGGGTTGGTTCGTAAGGAAACTGTCCTGATGGAAGATGATAAAAGGCTGCATCACCATGAGGGCTTGTAGATCCGATACCCTACGAGCTGAGGTGATAGCCAGAAGGAAAGCTGTTTTCCAGGACAAATATTGCAAATCTGTTGAGGCAGCTGGCTCAAAAGGAGGCAAGGTCAGCTTTTCTAGAATGAAATTGAGGTCCCAAGCAGGTATTGGTTGTTTCCTTGGAGGTTTAATATTCTTAGCCCCTCTGAGGAACTGTCTTAAGAGGGGGTGAGAGAATAAAGGTGGATCAGTGTTGCAGTCTGCAGAAATGGCTGAGGCATGAATCTTGATGGAGGAGAATGAAAGTCCACTGTTTAGCAGCTCAGCTCTCATTCCAGGCACAAAACTGTTTCCATTTTGCAGAGTAAGCTTTTCTAGTAGACGGTCTTCTGGCCTCCATAATGACAGCATGCACCTCCTTGGAGAGTAGGGTTTGTTGCGATGTTAAGGAATCTTCCATGCGGCCAGATTGAGTGTTTTCAGCTGACTGTGAAGAGTTTTGTAGCTGTGCTGAGTCAGAAGAGGCGGCATTTGAGGTAGGGTCCATGGAGGGGAATGCGTCAGGCTCCTCAGGAGTGGGTACCAATGCTGCCTGGGCCAGTCTGGAGCAATGAGAATCATCTTTGGTCTGTCTGCTCTGGTTTTTAATAGTACTTTGGGCAGCAGTGGAAGAGGTGGAAAGGCATAAACTGTCACTGATGTCCAACTGAAAGAGAGAGCGTCCACCATCCAGGCCTTTGGATGAAAAGTCCTTGAGCAGAATTTTGTCAATTGGTGATTTTTGTGGGAGGCAAAGAGATCTATGTCTGGCCTTCCCCATGCTTGAATTATTTCTGTAAAAACTTGAGGATGCAACTTCCATTTGTGTGGATCTGTCATATTTCTGCTTAGGCTGTCTGCCAGTGTGTTTTCCTTGCCTGGCAAGAACTGTGCTTGAAGTTCGATTTGCAAATCCAGAGCCATGTTCCACAGTGACATGGCCAGCCTGCATAGGGGGTATGAGTGTGTTCCTCCCTGTTTATGTACCACATTACTGTGGTGTTGTCCGTTCTTATCAATAGTTGACCTCGATGCAGAAGATCCTTGAAAGCTATAATAGCATTTATTACTGCTAGCATTTCCTTTTGATTGATGTGAAGGTGCTTTTCTATTTGGGACCATTTGCCCTGAATGCACCGATCTGTCATGTGCACCCCCCAGGCGTAGTCCGAGGCGTCTGTTGTGATGACTTGATTTGCTTGAGGCTTGCAGAATGGGAGACCTGTGTTTGTTTGGCATGCTTGAGCCCACCACAGAAATTCCTTCTGAAGACATGGAATTAGTGGTATTACTGTTTCCAAACTGTGGCTGTGTTGAGACCATAGGTTTTTCAGGTACCATTGAAGTTTCCTCATATGCAGCTTTGCACATGGGATTAGTAGGATGCAAGATGCCATGAATCCCAGAGCCTGCAGGATTTTCCTTGCAGTCAGCCTGGTGAAATTTGCTAGTGTTCTGAAATATTTAGTAAGTTGCCCCTGCTTCTCTGGCGTGAGATGAGCCATCTGGGTGTTTGTGTCCAAGTTGGCACCCAGGAAAATTATTTTCTGAGATGGTGTTAGCCTTGATTTCTTTTTGTTGACTGTGTATCCCAGAGAATTCAATAACCTTATTACATAAGCCAGATGTTTCAGAAGTATGTGCTTGCTGTCCGCTTGGATCAGGCAGTCGTCCAAATAGGGGTATATTTGTATCCCTTGAAGTCTGCAGTAGGCAATTACTGATGCCAGGCATTTCGTGAATACTCTGGGCGCAGTAGATAAGCCAAAGGGCAATGCAGAGAATTGATAGTGGGTTGAACCTGCAAGAAATCTGAGGTATCTTCTGCAATTCTGTCTGATTGGGACGTGCAGGTATGCCTCCTTGGGGTCCAATGTTACCAGCCAAGACTCCTTGCCCAGCATGGGAAGAAGCTGCTGTTATGTGAGCATCTTGAATTTTGGCACGAGTAGAAATGTGTTTAGGATGGATAGGTCCAAAATGGGTCTCCAATCTTTTCCCTTCCTTGGTACTAGGAATAGTCTGGAATAAAAACCTTGACCTTGTTCGTGAGTAGGCACCTCTTGAAAAGCTTTCATGTCCATGAGGTCTGAAATTTGTCTTTGTGCCTCTGCCCTTTGATTATGTGGCAGGTTTGGCATGCTTCTCATTTTTGGAAGGGTGTGAAAATGGAATCTGTAGCCTCTGTTTATAATGTCCAGGATCCATTTGTCTTTTGTGACAATTTGCCAATTTTTTGAAAATAATGCCAGTTTTCCTCCTAAGGGGGCTGCCATTTGAGCCTTGCTTGGCATGCAAAGGGGAAAGTCATTGGGCTTGCTTTCTGAATTGCTGCGAACTATCTTCACCACCTCTTTGTGTAGGAGCTTGCCATTGTCTGCCTCTAAACGATCCTTGAGATTGCCCTCTGCCCCTCGGGAGCCTGTATATACCTCTTTGGGGTCTGTCTGTGGCTGGAAAGGACCAATTTTTGGAAGGCCAATTTCTCCTGAAACATGGTTGTTGTACCTGTAGAAAATACTTCACAGTTTGCATTGATTTAGCTTTTTCCTCCATTTTCCCGAATACCTCCTCAGCATTTGCACCAAATAATACATCCTTTTGTAGAGGGGCATCTAGTAATTTAGCTTTGACATGATCAGGCAAGGTTTGTTCCCTGAGCCAGGCATGTCTACGTATGACTGATCCTGTAACAGCAGCTCTACATGAGGCCTCTAGAGCATCAAAACCACATTGTAAGGTGTGCTTACCCACTTGTTCTGCACTATGCATCAAATCCTGCAACTACTTCAAGTCTGGTTGTTCAGGTTGTGACATTTTACTTTTCAATTGTGATAACAAAAACTGTTGGTATTTTAGCATATGGAACTGACAAAGGCCCTCATGGTTAAGGTAGCCGAGGTATATACCTTTTTTCCCCACCTTTCTAAGGATCTGGAATCTCTCTCGGAAGGTAATGGATTTTTAGCAGTGGAGGCCTTAATTCCCTTGGTTCCCTGTGAAATGGTTTCTGGGTCAGCAGCATGGCTTTTGTATAGAAATTGGTGTGAGTCAGGGAACCTGTAGTACCGTCAGGCTTGACTGGGGCTGGAGGCAGAGAATCTGGGTTAAGGCAGGCCTCCGAGTAAACATCATCTAGGATGTCCAAGACAGGAGGTATAGCCAGAGGTCTGTGCTGAGGTAGCAAGAGAAACTCCCTAACCTTTTCTTGGAGTCTGAATAATCTTGGCCTTCCCAGTGGAAGTGTTCCCTTAAGGTATGCAAAGTTTCCCCGAATGAGTAATCCTCTGGGGGGGATACAGAAGGAATGGACTCCTCTGCATCAGAGTCTTCAAAAGGGGAGTAAGAGTGTTCCTGATCATCAGAGTGCTCTGAAATAATGGAGCCCTGATTAGAGGAGGGGGGGGGGATTCTTCCTCTACTCTGGGCCTTTTGTCCCGGTGGGGGTTGAGAACCCCTGATAAGAGTAATTAAATCCTCAGCCATTTTAAGCATCTGTTTTTTAGGCATGGGGCCTAGAGATGGGCCCTGTGTAGCTCGTCTCTTAGAGTGCATGGCTGTTTTAGACTTAGTAAAAGCCTTGATAGAAAAAGAAGAGGAAGGTCTGAAGACACCTTGTGTGGAGGTAGACCTGTTCACATTGTGAGGGTCAACGCCAAGAGTGGCTTCGGTATCTGTAGTCGGGGTGTGGGCCGAGGAACCTGTGACCTCGGGTACAGGTGACACTGCCAATGAAGTGTCGTCGGTAGTAAGGGGCTGCGTAGGCGCCTCACTGAGAACCGGACCACGTGTAGTCGGCTTTGGCGTGGTGTCGGTACAGGCCGCGGACCTCGTGTGTCGGTCCTTATCTTTGCGTTTTTTAGACAAAACTGGAGTCGGTGTCTCCGACGACATAGTATAGTTAAATGCTTTCCCAAAATAATGTTGGGCGAACTCCGCCCGACGCTTAATAGTGCGTTTATTGAATGTAGCACAAAAGCGACAGCCCAAGACGTCATGGTCTGGGCCTAAACAAGGAATACAGAGGGAATGGAAATCCTTATGCGGTATTTGCTTCCCACATGAAATACAATTGTTAACTTTGTCTGACATCAGTCTGAGGCAAGAAAAGTTTCCCCAACGGGGTACTTAGCTTTCAGAAGACTTCGGTTTCAGAATTTTTCATAATTTCAGGAGCTGGCCGACTGGCACTTGCGAACTGCTTCTGCTTCGGGCACCGCGCGGCAAGAAAGACTGAAGAAAATGGCGTCGGCTGGTTCTTTTATACCCCTGCCGCACTGACGTCAGGGAAGAAGCGACGACAACCGACGCCGGACCTAGACTTTGGAATTCGGCCGACCGAGGACCCGTCTGACGGCAGGAGAACCCATCTGTTATGACTGCAGCTGTATGCACGATGAACATCCTCTTGGAGCGCCTGTGCATCTTGATGTGATAGTACGCATCCTGAAAGTCCACTGAGTACATCCAATTGTCCTGACCCAGAAAGGGTAGAATGGACTGTAGCGTGACCATCCGGAACTTCGTTCTTTTTACAGACTTGTTTAGTCTGCTGAGATCCAATATTGGCCTCCAGTCCCCTGTCTTTTTTGGTACCAAAAAGAACTTGGGAGTAGATTCCGGATTCTAGTTTGTCTGCTGGGACTGGCTGGATGGCTCTTTTTGTTAGCAGTTTTGATATTTCTAGTACAACTTGTTCCCTTAGACTGGGTGGAACGTCTGGGAGGGGCCCTTTTGGCTGAGTTGGGGTGTGGATAAAAGGGAACTTTGTAACCCTTGGATATAATCGACTGTACCCATTTGTCTTGTGTGAGAGAAAGCCAGGCTTGTGGGTACAGCGATACCCTTCCCCCGACTGCCTCCGAAGGTGGACAGTCGGGCAGCTTCTCAGGGATGCTGGAAGGGTTTGTCAGAGAGAGACTCTCTGTTACCCTGATTCTGCGGACCTCCTCTGCCTCTAGGGCGGCGTCTGTTGTTGTCCCCTCCCCCGCCTCGCGGGGGAACTGAGCTCTTGTGTCAGGAGTGACTCCCTGTGATTTGCGGAACCACATTTTTCCACCCTTTTGACCCTTAGGATATGGTCTAGAAGGGGTTGAAAAACGGACTCCCACGGCAGAGAGAGTCTTGCCATCTTGTTCGCATCTGGTCAAAGTATCCTTCACTTGAGGTCCAAACAATGCCGAACCATCAAAGGGGGAGTTAGTGAAGGACGCCTTGAAGGGGTCTGCGAAGTTGCAAAGCCGCATCCAGGCATGACGCCATAAAGCCACACCTGTGCCTGCGGCTCTACTCGCTCCATCGGCTGCATAGGAAATAAGCCACACAGAGGAGTTGACAATGGAATTTAGGGTTCCTAGCTGGGAGTTGATTTTGTCCTGAGACCCCGCAGCTGTTGGATCCTGTAGGGTAGCACCCATTTCTTTGAGAATGCCTCTTTGAAGGTGGGTGAAATGGCACAAGTAATTCAGCGACCGCATGGCGAAGGTCGCTGAAGAGAACATCCGCTTGCCGTACCTATCCATAGTCCTAGATTCCTTATTAGGAGGATGGATAGGCACTGAAGGATCGGCCAGTTCCTTCGTAGTGGCTGCAGCCACCACCATGGCATCAACTGGGACACCCTTAGTCAAAAATTGTTTATCTGACGGGGCTGTGATAAATTTGGAAGGCCTCCGTGGGGTGGGTTCCATCGTTTCAGGGGCCGTCCACGCCTTCCGCGCCACCACTTCCATGAGGGGGTTAAAAGGCGGAGACACCCAGGAGGTGGAAGGGCGAGAACCAAACGACTCCAGGTAAACCGACTCGTCCTCGGAAGGATTGAGGGTAGACCAGTTCCCCCTCTGCTTGAGGATTTCAAGGATGTCAGAAAAGGAGACATCCTCAGAGGGGGAACGTGGGGACCCTTCCGACTCATCCAAGTCGGTATCAGATGTGATGGACTCAGGGGAGTCCACATGCTTCCTCTTACCACATTTTTCCACCCTTTTGACCCCTTTCGAGGGGGTTCACCTGATGGATCAGGGGAAACCTCGGAAGAGGAGGATATTCCCAATGGGGAAACCTGAGGTGTTGGATCTCTACGGTCAGGAATGAGAGAGTGATTAGAGACCGCATCAGGTACTACAGTGGGAGGAGCTGATGGAGCTAACCGTGGAGCAGGCACTGGGGCCAGTACGCTCCTCATGACCTCGAAGGCGCCCCTATCAGGCAGGACAGAGGGTTCCCACTCCGAAGAAATAGGAACCCCAGCCGGCACCAAGAGGGATGGCTCCGAAGCCGATGTTGGGGCCGAACTCACCAGCGCCGATGCTCCGAGAGGGGGAACGGGGTCAGACAAGGATCCGATGCCACTCGCCCTCTCGGAGCCGACGAGGAAGTCCAAGCACCCGGATCCCTCCAAGGATGGGACCATGGAAGAGATCGGAGCAGACGACGGAGCCGAAAGGGGAGGTATCAGCTCCGATGTCTCGACGGTCGCAGCTCCGAGGAGCTCCGGTTCCGAACTAAGGGGCAGAGTCGGAGGAATCGTAGATGGTATGGGTATAGCCACTGTCTGTTGAGATGGGCTATGAGGCATTTGGGCCAGTGCCTGAGACTTTAGGAGTCTGCTAACCACCCTCTCGAGGTCATGGTCCGAAAGCCTGGAAGACCGAGAGGAATGGCTCAGATGGCTCCGCTCTGAGAGCAAAGGCAATCTTGGAGCCGAGTGAATGGACTCGAGGGATGGAGACCTAGATCTCTTGGGGGTGGAAGATGTAACCGAGACTAGTGGTGCCGATGGAGCCAAAGACACTTCGGCTCCAGCAGGAGCTGACTTTGAAGATATCGGCTCCGGCCGGAGCCGATGCAGAACATTGCAACAGACGTATCGGCTCCAGCCGGAGCCGATCGTGATGCAGTAGGTGAGCCACCAGCCGAAGGCTTGGAGTACAGAGCCTACGGTTTGGATGGCTTTGAAGGTTTCCCCGGCAAGGACTTAGCCGGGGAACCTTCGGAATTTAATAAGCCCCACAAAATTAACTTATTCTTGCGCTCCTGCAGGACTCTTGGACTGAACGCATGACAAACAGAACAAGAGTCCTGCAGGTGCAGGGGTCCCAGGCAATACACGCAAGAAGTGTGAC
The DNA here is from genome assembly GCF_019279795.1 of Protopterus annectens. NCBI lineage: Eukaryota > Metazoa > Chordata > Ceratodontiformes > Protopteridae > Protopterus > Protopterus annectens. The sequence goes on along the minus strand of NC_056747.1, from coordinate 234,155,217 downwards.
AGTCTGTCAGCGACATTTTCTGACAGCACGAGTCACACTTCTTGAAGCCTGAGACTTTAATGTCTTCAGACATTAAGCTGTCAAGGGAAGAAAAATCTTCCTTGGAAAGTTAAAACACACACACAGTAACACACGAACACAATTAAGGTCAACAAAACCAGACACACACCTAACTGTCCCAAAAAAAATAGAACGGGAAAAAAACGGAAAGGACCTAAGGCCTAACCTTAACAGGGAAGGGATATAACTTTTGGGATTAGGGATTAACAAAATGGGAACCCAACAGAAGTGGTATACTAAGGAGGTTAAGATGCTAGTCTATTTTTAAAATAAAGAGGAAAAATCCTAAGAAAAGAGTAGAAAATTTTGAAATGTTTCACTGACCTGTGGAGCCGGTAAAAAAAGCACCTCGCTAGCAAAAGCGGCAAACGAGATCTGGGTAGTTAGCGCCTAGCATCATGGGATATAGGGTTGCCTCGAGCCAGTAAAAATTAGCTCTTGAGCTTTAGTATAGGCCGAGTCGGAGCCGAGGATCGGCTCCGAACCCATCCAGCAAGAATGAAGGCGAGATTGACAACTTAACATCTTATGTTCAGGAAATCGTATAAGATGTTTTGATAATGCACTTGTATTAACCTGGTGTTTGATGTCATTCAAATATTTCAAAATTCCAGTTTTGGACAGTTGGTTTTACCAACATAGAATTGCTCACAATATTGACAGGTTGCAACATAAACCACATTCTTTGTGTCGCAGTCAACAAAGACATTTAGCTGATATACTCTTTTGGCAACTGGATGCATAAATTTATTTGTATATTAATAAAGGGACATGCTCTACATCTACATCTATAGGTACCTTTCTTCTTGATATAAAACTTATTAATCATCATCTTATCACCACATAATCCATCTGCTGAATATCCTGATTAAACATAAGGATACATCTCATATTCTCTGTTTCTCCCCCTCTTCGAGTTTTAACTCTTCCTAGATCACAATGGAAATATAGTTTCTCTCTCACTGGACTCATTAAATCAACTGTCATTTTACATCACGATGGAAATATGGTTTCTTCCTCACTGAATTCATCAAATCAACTGTCATTTTCCCCACTCTATTTCCTTCAGTCCGTAACCTCTTTGATACAAACATTTCTTTGCATTAAAAAAAGTGTTTTAAATATAGGTCTAATAAACATACTCAGTCTTGTGAATTTTAGCTTTGTTGTTTACTTTGGATTTTTTGGAGCTCCATTCTGTTCTGTTTGGTTTATTTCTGCTACTTGGTTTTTACTTATAGACCAGCACATGGTAGAAGGTAAGAATGCTGAGTTAAGTTATTGGCTGAAGAAACATACTGAGATAGTAAGTGGTAGTAGCAGTACAAGAATAAGAGGAAATTGTGTAAATAATTTACTGATGGTGAAATATGAACCTGCTGCTACACCTTAATTTTGCTCAAATGGATTTTCAGGATAATTATGTGGATTTGTCAATGGAACATTATAATACGTTTTTTAAACAGATAGATACTGCTTTCAAATTAAAAAGGCTGCAATGGCAGCGGTTTCACTCGGAAGCGTGTTTGCACTATAATATAGTGCCTAGAGGCTTGAGAATAAACGCATGCCTTCATATGGGAATTTATACCCTGAACTACTAGCTAAGTAGCAAACCATCAATCTCGAAACTAGCTTTAAACATATTATATTAACTGATTACTTTAGGCCAAAGGAAGAAGCTGCCGCCCACTTTATAGAGCGCAAACAAGCTGAGTTGGAAGACACTGCATTAATAGAAACGTTCCTTTTGAAAGTAGAGAATTTACAACGTGTCCTTACAGCTTATGATGACAAACTGAAAACAGATTAAAATGAAGTTGGCCAGGGATTTTAAAGAACATAATATTTTTGAGTGGCCACGTATAATATCGGAGAAGCAAGAAAAAAATAGGCACGAACATTTCGGTAACTAAAAGGAGTGAAGCAGACCCCCCCCCTGTGTTGAAGGGGTGTGCACTACACCAGTTAATAACGATGCTAGAAAGAAAAAAAGACAAGATATGGTGTTTGAAGGAGTTAGAGCTGATGGTCTAGGTGGAGGTGCAAATTTAAGTATAAATATTGGTGCTGCAAATTCTCTGGATTCAAAAGAGGACATTATGCAGGGTACATCAATGCAAAATGTTATAGGAACTCGTCCAAAAGAAACATCAGAACACTTGCCGTTTTTTCGGACCTTCCCATCTTGTTGAAGTAAAGATATTCACACAGGAAAGATAGGTCTCTGAGCAAAGAAATGAAGAAAAGTCTCTACTTAGACTAGAAAGGGATTATACGATGTTAGTAGTGAATTTATCCCAATACTCGCTGAGTGAAGCAGAAAGTAACCTCCTCAATAAGGGATTAACCATTATTCCCTCACTGCCATCGACATTTAGTGAGTTTATAATAGATCTTAAATGTCTTTATAGGAATTTGACCTTAAAGAGTATGTATAAAGATGATGGTAAGACACAGACTAATATGAAAGCAGTTAAGTTTTAAAAGCAGAATTCTTTGACTCCACCTACACATCCGGTCGTACAGACTTTTGTTAAAAGTATGTGAGGATGAAGTTACAAGATTCAAGAATAATACATGTAATGGGAATGGAAAACGTTTTTATAATTTAAGTATGGATGAGTGAGTGACAGGCTCTGAGAGATTTAATGAATAATGACCGGTTTAGTACACCAGCACATAAAGGAGAAGCATTGATGGCGTTAAGACAGGACCTGGCATGCTGACATAATTATGTGATTACCTGAGGATGCAAATATATAAGCAGATACAGAAATCTGAATTGGATAAAATTATAAATAAGGTGGAATTGGAACTGCATGATCTTTTGTTGACAAGAGTTATTAGTCAAGATTTATTTAATTTTCAAGTGGCCTTTCCTATGGTTCCCTGCTATTAGAGGATTAATCAAGATCCACAAAGATCCCATGGATCAACCCATGCACCCGAGAGTTTCAGGCAATGGATGGATCACAGAACCTATATCTATTTATGTGGAATAGTTAAAGAGAGGATTAAGCAAAGATACCACAGTGCTGAAAGACGCAGAAGACTTTCTTTTAAGACTATGTTTAGCAAAATGTCTCGTTCTCTGTAAACGGTACTTATGGACACTACGAACGTCAAGAGTTTGTTTACGGTCATCCCTAATGATTATGATATAGAGAATGTCCGTAGGTTTCTGACATCAGATGATAACTATGGGAAAAGTACAGTTGTGTATACTTAACATAAATGTAGATGTTCGAGTGTATTCACTGTTGCAGTCATTACATTTGGATTATCCTGCTGGCAGGTTGCCCTCAGTCAGCCTGAATTCCAAAGTCTTGGGTCCTGCGTCGGTCGCTGTCGCCTCTTCCCTGACGGCAGGTCATCAGGGATATAAAGATCCAGCAGACGCCATTTTATTCAGTTTTTCTTGCTTCAGATGTCAGGTGCCTCCAAAAGGGTAGGCTAAAATTATGTAAATAAAACATTCATGCCCCAAAATAAGCTTTACCTTCATCTATAAACAAATACACCACCTAGGTTATATAGATTAGAGAAGTAAAGATAAGTTCCCACAAAATTAAGGGGGATGGCGGGTGGGTAACCTGGACTGTAACAGTGAATACACTCAAACATCTACATTTATGATAAGTGTACACAACTGTACTATGTTCTTCGTGTTTCACTGTTGCAGTCATTACATTTGGGTTGAGTCCCAAAGCTATGGTTGGGAGGCTGGAGCTAAACAGCATTAGGAGTGGCTATGAGGCCCTGCAGAACTGCATTGGCAAAACCTGCCCTGGATTTAGAGTAAAGAGGCAGATTGTAATGTTTTGCAAAGGTATGCACTGAACTCCAAGTAGCAGCCTCTAAAATGTCTTTGGTTGGTACTTCCCTGAGAAAGGCTGCAGAAGTGGCTGCAGCTCTGGATGAATGTGGCCTAATGCCTTTAGGTACTGGTTTGCCATGCTGTCAGTAGCAGAATCAAATGCAGTGACCTATCCACTTTGAAATAGTATGCTTGGAGATAGCCTTTCCTTGTGATGCTGTGGCATATGCCACTAGTAATTGCTCTGTCTTTCTGAAAACTTTAGTTTTGTCCAAGTAGAATCTACGTTGTCTGTGTACGTCCAAAGAATGCAGAATTTTCTCTCCCTTGTTCTGTGGATTTGGATAAAAAGTTGGCAAATTAATTGTTTGGTTAAGGGCTACACTGGATACCACCACAGGCATAAATGTAGGGTTTGTTCATAGGTTCATACTAGGCTATCTGCCCTAGGGCATTTATAAGCCTAGCCAGAATGTGTTTGGCTTTCGCCACCCATTTTAAATTTATTTTGCTATGCCCTTTTTCGAGGTTAGTATACTGTGCCTCTAACAGTGACACAGAAGTGATACCCGGGGTAAACCTACGATCTCCCATCCACTCATCAAGATTCCTCTTGAAGAGAGTCAATGAGGGACTCTGCCTAACCTGGACTGGGATTTTATTCCAGAGTGAAGGGAGCCTCTGGGTTATGAATCTGTCCCTCCAGCATGTCCTATTTATTTCAGTGCTGAGGTTCAAGTCTCGAGCGCGTAGCTCGATGGGATTTGGATTTTCTGAGGTGCAGCATGTCCATTAATTCCGGGTTGGACATGGCTTTATACGTCAGGCACAGATCGCCTCTGAACAGGCGGTATGCCACTGAGTAGAGCTGGAGTTTCTTTAACCGGGCAGCATATGGCATCTGTTTGAGCCCTTTGATCTTCTTGGTGAGGTACTTTTGGGGTCTTTCTAGTTGCTGCAGGTGTCTGGTAAGGTACATCCCAAAAGGGGCACTGTACTCAATTATGGGCCTGATGAGGGATGAGTAAAGAGGCACGATGACCTCCCCTGATCTAGATGTGAATCCCTTCATGATTAGGTGGGCTATATAAAATGTTTTTCTAACCACTTTGGCCATGTGGTTGACAAATGAGAGACTGCTATCAACTTGGGTCCCCAGGTCCCTAATTACTTCTGTACTTAATGGATTACCACCTATGTGGTAATTTGTGGGCACTTTGTTTTTGCCAAAGGGGGTGACTATACACTTTTTGGCATTTAGCTTGAGGCCATGGCGCTGGCACCAGTTGTCTGTTTCTATGAGGCCCTTTTGGAGGATGCTTGTGTCGGCTGGAGAGTCGATTATGGCACCCAGTTTGCAGTCATCTGTGAACTTGGTCAGCCACAGTCCTTCCGTGTTGGCCTGTACCTCCGAGAAATATATACTGAACAAGAGAGGTCCCAGGACTGAGCCTTGTGGGACACCACTTGTAACTGGTTTGGAGTCTGACATGGCTCCAGCAATTCTAACCATGTGGGTTCTGTCCTTGAGCCAGTTTGCAATCCATCTAGTGACATAGGGGTTTATATTTAAGCTGATGAGCTTATCTATAATGCCCGAGTGGGGCATTACATCGAAGGCTTTCGCGAGGTCCAGGTAGGCTGTGTGGACCACCTTTCCCCTCGTCAATGGCCTTGGTGACTGTTTCAAAGAAATCAACCAGGTTTAAGAGGCAGGATCTGCCCTTAAAGCCGAACTGGGTAGGATCCAGTGTCTGTAGGTCCCCAATATCTTTATTTATGAGGTCCATGATGATACTTTCCATAGCTTTGCAGACCAAGCTAGTCAGGCTTATGGGGCGATAGTTTCCAGGATCCATTGAGGCACCACCTTTATGGAGAGGGACCCACTGTTGCTGTACGCCACTTTTTGGGCACATATCCTGTAGTAAGGCTGAGATTGAACAGTAGTTTTATGTTTGGGTTTAGCTCTTCTTGGAGTTCATGTAGGACACAGCCCGGGACACCATCTGGTCCCATTGATGCTGTTTTTTTTGCTTTGGACAGGGCGGCTCTTACCTGAGCATCTGAGATGTCAGGGGGGCAGCACTCTGCTGGGATAGATGTTTGCCCTTTTGGTGGGGAGGGGGGGGGGAAGAAGTTTGCGCTGAACCTGTCAGCTAGGATGTTGGCAATGTCTGTGGGTTCAGTGCATTTTTTGTCATTTTGGACTAATTCTGAGCATATCTGGGAATTACCACCCAGGTTCCTAACATAACTAAAGAAAGCCTTGTGATTATCCTTAGTGTCCTGTGCAATTTTTCTCTCAAAGCTGGCCTTAGACAATTTTATGAGTGCCCGTAGTTTTTTGCTAATACTGATCAGTGATGCCTTCCCTTTTTGGGATTTTGCTCCATCATTTAGTAGCTTCCTCCTTCTATTGTATAGTTTGTTTATGGCTGGGGTCCATCAGACAGGACGTCTGCCTTTGGAGGATTGGGTCTTGGTTTTATTTGGGATCGCATGATCCATGCATTCCTGAAGGTGTTCATAGAATGTGTTTATAAAGGATTCTGCGGTCTGGGCCGTATTTTCCACAGGCCCGGGGGATTCCACCTCGGTTTTGAGGAGTGTGAAATTTGCTTTAGAGAAGTTTTTCACTGTGGTTTTCTGGGCAGGGGGTGGGGTCGGGATGTGAATATCCAGTGAGATTAGTTTATGGTCTGATCTTACCAGTGAGGGATACACTTCTGGTCTGGAGCATAGTCTCCCCATTTTGGTGATGATCAGGTCCAGTATGTTTTCCCCTCTTGTGGGAGTGGTAACAAGTTGTTCCATAGCATTTGAGTTTATAAATTCTAGGAACCTTTGGGCTAGGGTGTTGGAGCTAGAGTAATGCCCCCAGTCTATGTTTGGGTAGTTGAAGTCGCCCAATATAATGGTGTTTGGAGAGACCTTCATATTTTCCAGTGTTCTCAGAAAGGCCGAGTGGGGTTCCTGGGTTTGGGAGGATGGCCTGTAGCAGGCTATAAACTGGAAGGCAGTTTTACCCACTGTTAGTTGCACATGGATAGTCTCTGATGCTTCGTGCTTTGCCACCAACCTGGAGGTGTGGGTATCTCTGATGAATATCGATACTCGCCCTCCTTTTGTGGTTCGGTCCAAGTTTTGGGGCCGAAAAGCATGGTATGAGGTATAACCTGGTAGTGCTGGGGTGCTCTCGGGAGCCCTGAACCAGGTTTCTGTTACTGCACAGATATCGATGTTCTCCATGCTAAGGAGAGTTGCGAGTGCGTGCATCTTGAGGTCTAGACTTCTGGCGTTGAGTAGCATTACTCAGTTTCTTATCCCTTGTGATACCTATGGAGGTGGGTTTGTCTTTTGAGCCTTGCCTAAAAAAGGCACTATGGGGGTAGCAAGAGCCTTTGCCAATATCCAAAAGCCCAGGGGTGACAGGTGCAAGCCGTCCCTAGCGAAGCATCGTGGCTTGTCGAGCATATCATCCCAAGCTGACAGGCATTGGATCCCCTTTGAATGACACCAGTACTTAAGCCAATTGTTGAAATTTCTCAGAGACCCCCTGTCTGGATAAAAAATGATAAAGGGTTCCACAACCATGAGAGCCTGTAGCTCTGAAACTCGCCTTGCAGAAGTTATTGCTAGGAGCAGAGCTGTCTTCCAAGATAAGAACTTTATATCCGCAGTAGCAGCTGGCTCAAAAGGAGGTAAGGTGCGTTTTTCCAAGACATAATTGGGGTCCCATGCAGGTATTGGCATTCTCCTTGGAGGTCTTAAGTTTTTGGCTCCTCTGAGGTACTGCCTTAATATAGGATGAGAAAAGAGTGGTGGCTCTGTATTGTAATGAGCGGAAATGGCAGAAGCATGGATTTTAATTGATGAAAAAGATAGGCCTTTGTCCAGCATCTCAGTTAAGTATTGCAAAATCTGAGGAATATTTGGGACAGCTGTATCAGTTCCTTGAGCTTGGTTCCAAGCGCAAAATCTCTTCCATTTCCCAGCATAGGATTTTCTAGTACTAGGCCTTCTGGCTTCTAAAATGACATCCATCACAGCTTTACTGAGAGGTGTTGTTTGTACGGCTAGATTATCCGCCATGCTGCCAGGTTTAAAGTCCTGAGTTGGCTGTGCAGAGTCTGACTGTTTTGCTGGGACAGTAGATGAGGTATTTGAGGTAAGGTCCAGGCTGGGCATTGAGACAAGTTCCTTAAGATCGGATACCAGTACTGGCATGGCCAGCCTGGGGCAATCAGAATAATTTTTGATTTCTCCTGCCTTACCTTTAGGAGTACCGTGGGGAAGAGGCGCAATGGAGAAAAGGCATATATTGATAGGTTTGTCCAGTTGAAAGATAAGGCGTCCACTTTCCAAGCTTGTCTGTGATATGTCTTTGCACAGAATCTTTTTAGTTGATGGTTTTGAGGGGAGGCAAATAGATCCATGTCCGGGCGTCCCCATTTCTTTGTTAACATGCTGAAGACGTGTGGATCCAGGTGCCACTAGTGGGGATCCATGAGGCTTCTGCTTAGTTCGTCTGCCAGAGTATTTTCCTTTCCTGTCAGGAATTGTGCCTGCAGATGAACCTGGTAAGTCAATGCTGTGTCCCATAAAGCCATGGAATTGTCTGCACAGGGGATAAAAATGAGTGCCCCCCCTGCTTATGTACCACATGACCGTGGTGTTCTCTGTCTTTATCAGTAGTTGTCCCGGATGAAGTAGGTCCTTGAAGGCTGTCAGGGCATTTTGAACAGCTAGCATCTCTTTTTGATTGATATGTAGATAATTTTGGTTTGTGGATCAAGTGCCTTGAATGCCTCTTCCTGCCATGTGTGTCCCCCAGGCATAATCTGAAGCATCCGTCGTTAGGCTCTGCCTGGCTGGGGATAGAGAGAATGGCTGTCCCTTGTTTGGGTAACAAGCCTTTGTCCACCATCAAAACTCCTGTTGCAGGCAGGGAATTAGAGTAATCATTGTTTCCAGACTGTGGCAATGTTGTGTCCAGACACTTTTTAGGTACCATTGAATTTTCCTCATATGCAGTCTTGCATACGGAATTAGTAAGATGCAGGATGCTATGAAGCCCAAAGCCTGCAGAATTTTTCTTGCAGATAACTGGGCCTTTGTTGCCATTTCCTTGAAAAAGACAGTCAGTTGCCTTTGTTTGTCTGGAGTGAGATAAGCCATCTGGGCAGTTGTATTTAAGCTTGCACCCAGGAATATCATCTCTTGAGAGGGTACTAGTTTTGATTTCTTTTTGTTGACTGTGTACCCCAGGCATGTTAGAAGTCTTATCACAAATGTCAGATGCTGTAGTAGAATGTCCTTGTTTTCTGCTTGTATGAGACAGTCGTCCAAGTATGGATATATCTGTATTCCTCTTTGTCTGCATTACGCAATTACTGGTGCCAGGCACTTGGGTGCAGCAGATAAGCCAAAGGGCAGTGCAGAGAATTGGTAATGCTTTGAGCCAGCCTTGAATCTGAGGTATCTTCTGCATGACTGTCTGATTGGGGCATGCAGGTATGCCTCTTTTAGGTCTAAAGTCACGAGCCAAGCCTTGCTGCCCAGCATGGGCTGAAGCTGCTGTAAGGTCAACATCTTGAATTTTGGTATATCCAGGAAAGTGTTTAGAATAGATAGGTCCAGTATTGGTCTCCATGCTTTGTCCTTTCTGGGTACCAAGAACAGTCTTGAGTAAAATCCTTGGTCCCTGTTCTTGCTGTGGCACTTGTTGAATAACCCTTATATCCATGAGAGTTGTGACTTGTTTTTGAGCCTCTGCCAATTGATTTTTTGGCAGGTCTGGCTGTTTGCCCTTGGCAGGGTATGGAAATGAAACTTGTAGCCTTATGACACTATGTCTAGAATCCATTTGTCCTGGGTTATAATGTGCCAAATTTGAGAAAAAAGTGCTAGTCTTCCCCCTAAGGGTGCTGCCAGACGATACGTGCTTGGTGCAGGCAGGGGGAAGTCATTGGGACTGTTTCCTGTATGATTGTGCTTTGCCTTCTCCACTTTTGGAGGTAGAAGCACTCCACTGCTTAGACCTGTAGGATCCTTGCGGCTGTGATCTGCCTCTAGGGCGTCTGGATCTGCCCCTTTGAGGTCTGTCTGAGACTGGAAAGGACCAATTCTTTGTACGCCAGTGTCTGCTAAATCTAGGTGGCTGTACCTGTAAGAAATCCTTGACCGTTTGCATAGATTTAGCTTTGTCCTCCATTTTCTTTAACACCTCTTCTACCTTAACACCAAACAAGGTATCATGTTGTAAAGGAGCATCTAATAATTTTGCTTTAACATGGTCAGGCAGATTTTGTTCCTTTAACCAAGCATGCCTCCTAATGACAGAACCCATAACAGCGGCCCTGCAGGAGGCCTCCAGAGAATCAAATCCACATTGCAAAGTATGCTTTCCAACTTGTTCAGTTGCATGCAATAAATCCTGCATTTCTTTGTTTACTGCACATTCGGAATTTGCCATCATTTTCGGTTTAAGCAGTGTCATGATATATTGCTGATATTTGAGCATATGAAACTGGCAATTTAGGGCCCTTATAACCAAAGTAGCAGATGTGTAAATCTTTTATCCCCATCTATCCAGTGCCCTAGAATCCCTGTCAGAGAGGGTAGGGTTTTTTGCAGTAGAAGCCTTGATCCCTTTTGGACCCTGAGAAATAGTTTCTGGGTCTGCAGTAGGGTTTTTGAAAAGGAATTTATGAGAGTCAGGAACCCTGTAGTATCTGTCCGGCTTAACAGGAGAAGTCTCTGAGCCTTTTCTTAGATTCTGAAAAATCTTGGCTCTCCCAGTGGAAGTGCTCCCTCATGGTATGCAAGGTTTCCCCAAAAGAGTAGTCCTCAGGAGGAGAAGCTGAAAGAATTGATTCTTCAGCATCAGAATCCTCATAGGGGGGAAGAGAATATTCCTGATCAGAAGAGGAATCAGAAGAAATGGAAACCTGATCTGAAGATTCATAGTTTGTCTCTTGCCTAGGCCTCTTATCAGGAGGGGGATGGGAACCCCTGGTCAAGGTAATTAAGTCTTTGGCCATTTTGAGCATCTGTTTTTTGGGCATAGAGGCCTGTCCTTGTGGCTGGTGAACTTGTTTCTTTGCCTTTAAAGGTGTTTTAGTTTTTGAAGTCGGTTTAACATATAAATGCTTAGATCAGAATACACCCTCAGAAGCCGATGCCTGCTCAGCGGCTCTGGACGCATCTGAGGGAACAATCTCTGAGGCTCCAATACCTTGAGTTTCCAGCAGCCTGTCCGACTCCACGTGGGAGTCGGTAGCGGCCTGCAACTCTAAAGTAGAGGGCATCAGGGGCTGCAAAAGCACCTCACTGAGAACCGGCAAACTGGCGACTTGCTTAGGAGAAGCTTTGCCGTCGGTTTTGGACCTCGGTTGACTGTCTCTTTCTTTTTCTTTGCATTTTTTGTGAACTCTGGTAGTTGGATAGCTATCTGTCGACATTGTATAATTAAATCTTCGTCCAAAATAGCTTAATGCAAAATCGTACCGACGCTTTAGTGCGTTGGTTAAATCTAGCACAAAACCGACAACTAGCAACGTCGTGGTCAGGGCCTAGGCAAGGAATACAGTAAGAATGAAAGTCCTTATGAGGTATTTGTTTCCCCACAAGAAATACAATTATCAACTTTTTCTGACATCGGTCTGGAGCAAGAAAAAGTTTACCCAATAGGGTACTTAGCTTTTAATGACTACTTCGGATCTGAAACTCAAACACGAAAATCTCAAGAGTCGGCCGACTGGCACTTGCAAACTGCTTCTGCTTCGGGCACCACACGGAAAGAAAGACTGAATAAAATGGTGTCGGCTGCATCTTTATACCCCTGATGACCTGATGTCAGGGAAGAGGCGACAGCGACCAACGCAGGACTCAAGACTTTGGAATTCAGGCCGACTGAGGGCAACCTGCCAGCAGGACAACCCAAATGTAATGACTGCAACAGTGAAACATTAAGAACATCAACATGTGATACAGATCTGTATGCTTTTGGAGACAATATTGGAGAAAGTACAGTTTTGTACCTACCATAAATGTAGATGTTCGAAGATCCACATTGCTGCAGTCCTTACATATGGGTAGTCCGCTGTCCTCGGTCGGCCCGAATACCAAAGTATAAGGCTGACGTCGGTCATGGGCGCTCAGATCTGACATCAGAGCGTCAGGGTATAAAAGCGCATGACCAATGTCATATCCTCAGTCTTTTCTTGCCCCAGATGTCAGAAGGCCCTAAAAAGAAAGGCCACAGCCCAAAAACAGGATACCTCCCAAAAACATGCCCAACAACAACCATCACCCAAACCATATAACCATGCCAAACTACAGAGGGGAAGGAGGGAGGGTAAATTGGACTGCAGCAATGTGGATCATCGAACATCTACATTTATGGTAGGTACAAAACTGTACTATGTTCTTCATCTCACATTGCTGCAGTCCTTACATATGGGTAGAATCCCAAAGCAGAGGAAAGGGAGGATGGCAAAATCATAAAGCATTAGGGGCTGCTAAAATGCCCTGTAATATTGCAGTGGCAAATCCAGCCCTAGACTTAGAATAGAGAGGAAGGAGGTAATGCTTGGAAAAAGTATGTACTGAACTCCAAGTGGCTGCTTCCAAAATATCTTTTGTAGCTACCCCCCTTAGAAAGGCAGTAGAAGTGGCAGTAGCTCTAGTGGAATGAGGTCTGATTCCAGCCGGAATCTCCTTACCATGATGGGAATAACAGAAAGAAATACAAAAACCAATCCATTTAGAAATAGTTTGTTTTGAAACAGGTTTACCCTGAGAACCCAAAGCAAAAGAAACAAACAACTGCTGAGACTGCCTGAACCCCTTGGTTCTGCTCAAATAATAACGTAACTGCCTGTGAATATCCAAAGTATGCAAAATCTTCTCCCCTTTATTTTGAGGGTTTGCATAAAAAGTAGGCAAATGAATAGTTTGGTTCAAGGCCACACTAGAAACCACTTTAGGCATAAAGGAAGGATTAGTACGCAAAGATACCCTATCCTTATGAAAAATCAGGAAAGGTTCCACTGCCATAAGGGCCTGTAATTCAGAAACCCTTCTTGCAGAGGTAATGGCCAACAAAAAAGCAGTCTTCCATGATAAATACTTTAACTCGGCAGTAGCTGCAGGCTCAAAAGGTTGTAGAGTAAGCTTTTCCAACACAAAATTGAGATCCCAAGCAGGAGTAGGAGCTCTATGTGGGGGTCTTATGTTCTTTGCCCCTCTAAGAAATTGCTTAAACAAAGGATGGGAAAATAAAGGAGGGTCACAGTCATAGTGAGCAGAAATGGCCGCAGCATGAACCTTTATCGAGGAGAAAGACAAACCCTTGTCCAATAACTCAGTAAGATATTGAAGAGAAACACTTATATCAGGTTTGGAAACATCAAAGTCCTTCGCTTTGCTCCAAAGAAAAAATCTCCTCCACTTATCAGCGTAAACTTTCCTTGTACTAGGCCTTCTGGCCTCCAAAATAACATTCAAAACTTGTGGTGGAAGCTGAGACCCTCCAGGGTCTAAAACAGAATATGCCAGGCTGTGAGATGCAGAGACTGAATCTTGACATTGAGGAAGTGATTGCCCTCCTGAGACAAAAGATGCGGAATCAAAGGCAGAGGCCATGGAGGCTCCCGTACTAAATTCCTCAGTAGTGGGTACCAGTGCTGTCGAGGCCAATCCGGAGCTATCAGAATCATGGATGGCTTGTCTTTTCTGGCCTTCAAGAGTACCTTGGGAATGAGAGGCAGAGGTGGAAAGGCATAGACATGAAGATTGCTCCAACTGAATGATAGAGCATCCACCTTCCAAGCTGTGGGATGAAACATTTTTGTGCAAAACTTTGGCAACTGGTAATTTAGTGGAGAAGCGAACAGATCTATGTCTGGAGTCCCCCATAACACTGTCAACTTTTGAAATACATGAGGATCCAGTTTCCACCGTGAGGATCCACCATTTGTCTGCTCAACACATCTGCTAAGGAGTTCTGTGCTCCTGGTAGAAACCTTGCCTGAAGATTGAGGTGTAAACTGAGAGCAGTCTCCCACAAAATCATCGCTTGCCTGCAAAGAGGGTACGAATGGGTTCCCCTTGCTTGTTGATGTACCACATGACAGTAGTGTTGTCTGTTTGAATCAACACCTGCCCTGGTTGAAGTAAATCCTTGAAAGCCATCAATGCAAACTGAACTGCTAACATCTCCTTCAAGTTGATATGCAAATGTTGAAGTCTGACAGGCCACGTGTCTTGCACCCATTTTCCATTGAGGTGTGCTCCCCGGGCCTTGTCCGAGGCATCTGTCGTTAGAATCTGACTCGCCTCTGGTCGGGTCACAGAGAGTCCCTTGTTTAGGTGACATTCCTGAGCCCACCACAAAAATTCCTTCAGAATGCAAGGTATTATCTGAATGACAGTGTCTAGATCTTGGCAGTGTTGTGTCCATACATTTTTGAGATACCATTGAAGCTTCCTCATATGCAGTTTGGCATTGGGAAGCACCAGAATACAAGATGCCATGAACCCCAAGGCTTGAAGGACTGTCCTTGCAGTCAGCCTGGACTGTAGAGACATTTGATGGAAATAAAGAGAAAGGCTTCTTTGTTTGTCCGGGGTCAAAAAAGCCATCTGGGAAGCTGTATTCAGTCTCACACTCAGAAAGCACATGTCCTGAGAGGGTACTAGACTGGACTTTGTTTCGTTCACAGAATACCCTAGGCATCTTAACACTACCATCACATACTGTAGATGATGAAGAAGTTCGTCCTTGTCTTGTGCAATAATCAGGCAATCGTCCAAATAAGGATAAATCTGTATTCCTCTTAACCTGAAAAAGGCTATCACTGGAGCCAGAACCTTTGTGAACACTCTGGGCAGTAGATAAGCCAAAGGGCAATGCAGAGAACTGATAATGTAAATTTCCAGCCAGAAAACGCAGGTACCTCCTGCAACTGGGCCTGATAGGAACATGAAGATAAGCTTCTTTGAGATCCAGAGTTACCATCCAGTGATCTTTTCCCAACAGAGGTAAAAGCTGTTGTAACGTCAGCATTTTGAACTTTGGAATGTCCAGATAAGTGTTGAGGATAGATAAATCCAAAATTGGTCTCCACGTTTTCCCTTTCTTTGGTACTAGAAACAGGCGAGAATAAAATCCTAGGCCCACTTCTGACAGAGGAACTGGCTGTATAGCTCCTATTTGAAGAAGTAAAGAAATCTGCTTGTGAGCCTCTATCCTTTGCCGAGGAGGAACGTCTGGCATGCCTTTGAAAGGAGGCAGTGTATGGAAATAGAACTTGTAGCCTCGGTTTATAATGTCTAATACCCATTTGTCCTGGGTGACTAAAAGCCAGTTTTGCTTGAAAAGTGCTAACTTTCCTCCCAAAGGAGCTGCCAGGGAAGAAGAATCTGGCAGCTGAAAATGCAGGTCATTGGGCCTGTTTACGAAAGGACTGGCCCCTGCCCTCACCTGCAGATTGTGCAGGAGAACTCCAAGTTCTAGGCCTAAATGTACTGTGAGCTCTGCCCCTGCCACGTCTAGATCTATCCCTAGACTGAGAATCAGAAGAAGGGTACGTCCACCCCCTAGTAGGCCAATTTCTACTAAACTTTGGAGGTTGCACCTGCAAAAAATCTTTAACAGTCTGCATAGACTTAGCCTTGTCTTCCATTTTCTTCAAAACCGACTCCACAGGGGGACCAAACAAAACTTCAGACTGTAAATGGGCATCCAGAATTCTAGTCTTAACATGCTCGGACAAATTCTGATCCTTAAGCCAGGCGTGCCTACGAAGAACTGAACCAGTGGCAGCCACCCTAGAAGAGGCCTGTACAGCATCAAAACCACACTGCAAAGAATGCTTACCCACCTGTTCAGAGACATGTACTAAATCCTGCAATTCTTTACACTCTATGCCCTCTGCCAAAGCATCCACTTTAGATTTTAGCTGAGAAAGGAGGAAATTCTGATACTTCAACATATGAAACTGGCAATTCAAAGCCCTCATTGCTAAAGTAGAAGAGGTATACACCTTCTTACCCCATCTATCCAAAGCCCTAGCTTCCTTATCTAGGGGAACCGGATTCTTAACAGAGGCTCTAACACCCTTAGGCCCCTGACTAATAGTTTCTGGGTCCGCCCTAGGACTCTTATACAGATATTTATGAGCCTCAGGCACCCTGTAATACCTGTCCGGTTTGACTGGCGCAGGAGGCAAAGAATCTGGATTAAGGGAAGCCTCCGAGAAAACATCTTGAACAACATCCAAAACAGGAGGTATAGCCAAGGGCCTATGCTGTGGTAAAAACAAGAATTCCCTAAGCCTCTTCCGTGAATCAGAGAAATCCTGTCCTTCCCACTTAAAATGCTCCCTCATGGAATGCAGAGTTTCTGAAAATGAAAATCCTCTGGAGGAGAAGCAGAAGGAGTGGAATCCTCTGCATCAGAGTCCGAATAAGGGAGAAAATCTTGAATATCTTCAGCAGAAGACTCTGAGTCATCTGAGGCCTGATCCAAACTTTCCAACTCAGGCTCCACCCTGGGCCTCTTATCAGGAGGGGGCATAGAACCTCTAATTAAAGTAATCAAATCTTCTGCCATTTTAAGCATGTGCTTTTTAGGCACAGACCCTGAAGTACCTGGAGTGACACCAGAGGAAGGCAAAACAGACCTGCCCTTAGAAGAAGCCTTAGAAGTAGTAGCAGGAGGCCTAACCACCTTAGGCATAGAAGGGAGAACAGTAACCTGAGAGGCCCCTTCAGCTAGACAGACTCCTGTGAGGTCACATCCTGCAAAATCAAAGTTTCCCCCTGAGACTCAACAGAAACTTCAGAGACTGCAGCCGGATCCACCTGTTCCACTGTAGCTTCTACAGGACCGGCGTCCGAAAGGGACAAAACATCCTGTCTAGGTTTCAAAGATTTGTCTTTGCGCTTCTTCGTGGAAGCGGGCGGAGGATCCGACGGCATATTATAATTACACCGCTTACCAAAGACTAACCTAGCGCAATCTAACCTTCGTTTTATGGTGCGCTTATTAAACCTAGCACAAAACAGACACCCTACTACGTCGTGCTCAGGTCACAAACAAGGAATGCAAAGAGAATGATAATCCCTATGCGGTATCTGTTTCCCACAAGAAATACAATTATTCACTTTTTCTGACATCCGGAATTAACTGAGGCAAGAAAAAACAAAAATATTCCCCAACGGGGTACTTAGCCCAACTTGGTTTCGGTCTGAAACTCAGAATACGAAAATTTCAGAACGCCGAACGGCACTCGCAACGCTGCTTCTGCATCGGACCATGCGGCAAAAAAGACTGAGGATATGACGTTGGTCATGCGCTTTTATACCCTGACGCTCTGATGTCAGATCTGAGCGCCCATGACCGACGTCAGCCTTATACTTTGGTATTCGGGCCGACCGAGGACAGCGGACTACCCATATGTAAGGACTGCAGCAATGTGAGATGAAGATCATCAATCTATTACTATATGACAATCAATATTTTTTCAGAAATGGGATGTTGCAATGGGCACCCCATGTGCAAATTCATACTCTAATATTGTATTAGCCAATGGGAGAAGGACTTGATCTTTAATCGTCAGAACAGATGGAATAAGCATTTGCTGTTCTATAAATGGTTTGTGGATGATATTTTTCTCCTTTGGGAAGGTGAAGAGGAACATCTGAGTGCATTTGTTGAGTATTTGAAATCTACTACACATTTTTTAGATTCTGAAGTCCATAGTGCACCAGACAGAACTGATTTTTTCTTGACACCGCCATTCTGAAAGCTGAAAGTGGTACTATGGATACAATGATGTACTGTAAACCCGGTTGGGGTAATCATCTACTACATCGCAATAGTATGCATCCTGCTCATATCTTTCCACAAGTTATAAAAAAATCAATTTTTAAGAAGTATGAGGTTGACCACTAAGCAGGAAGATAAAGTTGTTAAAATTTTTAATGCAAAGAAATGTTTGTGTCAAACAGGTTACAGACCAAAGGAAAACAGTGTGGGGAAAATGCCAGTTGATTTGATGAGTTCAGTGAGGAAGAAATCATATTTCCATCATGATGTAGGAAGAGTTAAAACTCAAAGAGGGGGAGAAACAGAGAATATGAGATGTATCCTTATGTATAGTCATGATATCCAGCATATATGTAACATAGTAAGGAATAACTGGAAAATATTAGCAGCAGATGTGTCATTGAAGAGAACAGTAGGAGAAACTCCTAAATTCTGCTTTAAGAATAAACCAAATTTGAAAGGATTATTATGTAGTGTTAAGACGACGATTAACAAGTTTTATACCCAGAAGAAAGGTACCTATAGATGTAGAGCATCTGTCCGTTAATTAATATTACAAATAAATTTATACATTTAGTTAGCATGAGAATACATCAGCTAAATGTCTTTGCTGAGTGCAACACAAAGAATGTGGTGTACGTTACTACGTGTCAATATTGTGAGCAGTTTTATGTTGGTAAAACCAACTGTCCATTCAAAACTAGAATTCTGAAACATTTGAATGAGATCAAACACAAGGTTAATAAGACTGCACTGTCACATCATCTTATATGATTTTCTGAACACAAGTTTTCTTTTATGGTGTTAGAATGTGTTAAGAATGGACCAAGGAGAGGCAACTTGTTTAAAACCACTGAGTTTAAAGAACTTCAACAGAATGCAGACTTAAGAGCAGACTGTGAACCAGGATTAAATGGTATTCTCCCCCTTAAAACTGGCATTGAAGAGGTGTCAGCTCAGGAAAGAGATCTGATTGGTCAAGTCCTCTTATAAAGAGCCTATGTTTCAATGATTTTAAGGATATGAAGAAGGTTTTTCCGAAAGCGCTTATCCATTCCACTGTTGTTTTAAAGGGTTTTGAATATATGTCTAATAAACTTACTCTGGCTTGTGGATTTTAGCTTTGTTGTTTACTTTGGATTTTTTGGAGCTCCATTCCGTTCTGTTTGGTTTGTTTCTACTAGTTTAGAGGGTGGGGAAGTGTTCCCTTGAATGGAGGTTTTTGTATCCAGTATCATCTGTAACCCTCCTGTACCACTTTTAACATAAGAGCCTGAGAATATTTTGCCAAAGGGAAATGTTACAATCCAGCTTCTGGGACACGTTTGAAGGGACTAGATGGAAGGAAGTGGGGAAAAGAATGCTGACAAACGCACTTTGTACTTTTTCTGAAAGAACCCTTGTTTCTTACAGTTATTTCCTTACAGCAATCTCTTTTTTTTCCCCATTGCACATGAATGGGTTTGCTTATTTTACTTATTAGGGAAAGAGACGGGCCTAATTTTTTTTAATGGGGGATATGAAAAATCTTAGAGATACTCCTTGAATTAATTTCCCTTTCATTAAATTAAGAGCCTGCGTAACTGAACTGCCAAACAATACATCCTTGTCTAAAGTAGAAACTAAGATTTCAGACTTTGCCTCACCAACAAACTTTTGGTTACATACCCAGGCAGATCGTCAACATAGTAGCAGTACTCCTAGACAAAGTATCTGTACAATCATACACACTCTTGAAAGCATGTACAGATACCTGGGGCAAGGAAAAAATAAATTGTATTCAGAAGAGAGCAACCTTCTGCAGAAAAGTGGAAAAAATTCCCTTAGTCTGCCCACATGAAAGCATGGGCTTCCACATTTATGCCTGATAACAAGAATTCTAAAATTTAAAGAGGAAGAAAACATCCATGTTCCTAAGACGTCCAATACTTGCCTCCTTTGTCACCAGAAAAAGGAGTACTGATCAAGCTCAGTTTACTGCCAGATAGTGAAGCAGTAGATGGCTGCTGGATATGATCTACGGTGAGAGAAAAGAAATGAACTTCTGAGGCACTTTATACATTATCTGCCTTTTTAGGGACTTATGGCTGGTATCAGGATGTTTACATGCAGCACTCAGCACATCCGCCAGGGCTGGTAGTACAGGAGTAATGAGTCAGTAATGAGGAATATCCATTTGTAACATAAACCCTCACTTAAAGTGGAACATCTGCTTGTTCCCAAAAAATACCTCATTTAATCTTTTGCTTTTTCTTGATAAAGAGTCCCTATGCAAAAAGACAAGACTTAGAGTGATGGTCTCTTACTTTTGTTACCCATGAAGAATAGCCCTAAAAGATAGCCCTCCTATGTCTGGAGTGGTCAATGGAACACTCAGAGGATGTGGCTGACCCTCCCCGACCCCCAAAAAAAGTACACTCCCATTTAAAAGTACAGTATCATGAAATTCCATCAAAATACAAACTCAGCTTTAAAATAACTTTCAATAACAAACAAAATTATTAAATGGAAACTCCCCCTAAGGGAACTTCTCTGCCAAAGGAACACAAGCTGACAGATTCCTAAAAGCCTCAGTAGTGCACTCTTTAGTGGCTGAAGAACTTTGAAGGGCTTGGCATCAAAACTTGTCTTTTATTCAGCTCAGCTAGAGCACAGTGAGAATTTGGGTGCATTGAAGCTTTGGAAGCTGGTTGGATGTTATATCCCATGATCCTTGCCAGATATAACCCACATAGCTAAAGATACTGCAGCCTTAAAAATAAATATGACAAAAATCTTCAGATATTGATAAACACTGGGTTTCATAAAGAGGAAATACCACTTTTAGTCAGAAATTAAAATTTGAATAGCATTTTATGGAGGGGTCCCCGCTGGAGAATTCTGTCAAACAAAGCTCTTAGCCAATTACTGCTCCTATAAAGCATCTGGGCTACTTTTCCTACAGAGAAATAAAGTACTAAAAAAATGCTAGCCAACCAGCAGTCAAAAAGGAGATGCTGGTAGTCAGGCAAGCCAGAGATTTGTGAATCTGTTCAGGTGTAGTTTCCTAGGTAGGGAAACCACCCATATAGCTTAGAGGCTACTTATGCAGTGGGAATTACCACCAATTAAACCTTTCTCATTCAGCAATCCAGCAAAAGGTTAAGTGGACACATGCACACATTTTTTGTTAAAACACATTAATTGCAATATATTTTTGCTTTGCATGCAGAGAAACCAGATGTAAATGGAACAAACATATCAGAAAATGTGAAATAATTTGTAAGTCAAGAGAACTGTCAACGGTTCCATGAAAACTACAGCTTACTGGCACTCAGGATCAACATAACTAAGTACTTCCGAAAATCTGAACAAGCTTGCCAAAGGACTCCCAAATAAAACAACTTTATTGTACAAAATGATTTAAGTTTGGCAAATATTTTACAAGTCCAGCTTCATCATCTAGTTATAGCTCAATGAAATGGAAAATTTCATATGGGTTCAGAAGAAACAACCCCTGAACAAAATGTATTATACCATCTCAACCCCCCCCCCCCCAAAATCAATTTAAAAAAGTCAAACACTCTGCTTTACCAAAACATTTTCTGGCTCAAATAACAGGTAGTCAAGGGAAAGCTATTAAACAAAATTCTACAAAACAAAAAACTGAACATCTTCAGTATGGTCTGTTGCGCTGTTCAAATCTTTGTTCATTCCTGAAGAGAGAAAAATGACAAATACAGCATATTAAGAAAAATACTTTGAATACAATGAACAGTACATTCTACTGGCATATATAAAAGGAAAAATATCAAACACTGGTTCAAATGTTCACAACAAACACAAATCTCACTAGAGGTAAGGAGAGCTTTATCAACTTACTACATTCTGTCCTTGACAATTATGTAGGGTGCCGCACATCACTGCATCAGAGATCCTTGAATTTAGTCCTGTGTCTGGCCAGAGCTTCAGACCTAAAACACCCTACTTTCCACTTCAACCTTGTGTCGCTTGCACTTCAGATGCCCTCATATCTGGATATAAAATGTCTGATCTTTCTTGCCTCTCAACTGTTAGTATATCATGGATTAAAGTTTAGGCAGACTGCCTGAAAGGGATATGCCTTTAGACAAATGTAAGATGAACAACAAGATGGATAAGGGTAGATGAATGACAGAATGGAAGGTAAATTGGCCTCATTCTGGCCCAGTCACTGTAGGTATGCAAAAAAAGAAACTGAAGGGAAGGAAAATGACTGCAAAAGTAACTTAAACGATAAAGTACAGTCATGTTATCAAACTTAAAACATATGATCAATGCTGGTCACTGTTACACTTCAGGAATGACTCTGAGCTTACACTGCCTGCCCCTTAGGGAGGCTGGCACACCTATGAAAGACTACATGCCTTTTTCAGACCGCTATTACAAAACGTTTTTTACTCTAGGCAAAAAAACTAGTCCACACTGGTTGAAACTCGTTTTAGGAAGGCTATGGTAGTGGCTGTGCCCCTGGTGGCATGAGATCTAAATTCCCCTGAATGGATGGGAAACTGGAAATAGACCCTTGGGTAGCCCCTCAAAACTATTCCACAAAAGATCCACCCAGATCAAATGGACAGTATAACATATAAAGCTATAAATTCTCTCTACTGGATGTTGAACTACCTGGTTAAGGGCCCCTCAGCCTCCATGTTAAGCACAAAATGGAACAGGTTAGCACTTGAGATAACTGTCTTTGTAGTAAACTTGGAAAGGCTCTTTACACGTTGGGGCCTGAAGTTCTGAAACTCACCTCGCTGAAAGCTACTTCGACCAGAAAAACTGCTTTCCACAACAAGCACTAGGTGGACTAAAGCTGCTTTCTCAAGATGATGTCTTAGGTTTTTTTTTCCAGCAAAGTTCAGGTCCAAGGCTGACACTGCCTGCCCTTTGACAGTGAAGTAAAATGTTGGGATTTCCCCAAAATAATGCTGTACTGCTCTTCCAGAGTTAAGCATGCTGCAACAGCAAACAGGTGAACTTCGATATATGTGTAAACTATGCGCAAGTAGAATAACTCTGGCATGTACTGAAAGATCAATAACCAGGGGAAACCTCCAACAAAACCACTTAAGAGGCGCAAGTATCTCAAAACCAACTTTAGGTAAAATAGCTAAAACACACACCAGTACCACCAAAAACGTTTCCTTAGATAGCACGATTTAGCACTTCTGTTCCTAAACCAGAACGTCATCAGAATCTACCCTCATACACACCTTAATTCATTAATAAGGCTTATTCTTAAAGCCATACACATTTCTTTAATGTAAAAACACTCTACAAAGTAAAAAATAAATAAAAACGTGTAAACATGCATGTTTACAAAATTGAAACATTTAATTTTTATAAAATGTGGGACAGTTCATTTAAATACCCGTAGAAACAATGTTAAAAATTATATAATAAACACAGCCATCTCAATGTAAATTTATAAACACAGCCCTTTCATTTTAATGTATTGATATAGTGTGCCTATGTTCTGCCACTGAATCGAACTTCCATCGAACGGCTGAACATCGAACCCCATCCATCGAATGTTCATTTCATCGATGAGGAAAGTAACTAGTTGGTCACCACTTCCCCATGTGCCCCACCACAGTATTTCAAACCCACACACAGGTGGGGGAGCCTTCGACCCCCACACTCCCCTAACTATACCAACTAAAAGACTGCACTTACAGTGTGGAAAAGGGCAGATGAGGGAAGTGGTGGCCAACTAGTTACTTTCTCCATCGATAAAATGAACATTTGATGGATAGGGTTCAATGTTCAGCCGTTCAATGGAAGTTCCATTCGATGGCTGACCATAGACCCATTGAAACCATGTCATTTAAACCAGGGGGATTTGCTGCATTCACTTGCAGTTGCCATTTAAACTCCTTAATTTGTATCCTATTTTCCCCAATCACCACCTTGGGGGTCAACAGGAATTTCAACAGAGAATTTTATAATTACAAACTCAAGTGCATGCAAGAAGGTGCCTAAAGTGTGTTGTGTTTTTCTTTTACACATCATGCAGGTGATCATAAATGGTTTTGTTTAATGTACACTCAGTTTTACCAATACAAAAAACTGAACCTCCCTTACAAGCTACAATGTGCACTATTTCTGAAGTTCTACAGTTACCTTTAATGGTGCTGATTTTACTGTTTAACCCATTCTTAAGTACCAGCTGTCTTATCCTCTGCTTAGGAATGAGCATAATTTACATGCTCCACATTTTGTAGTACCTTTTTCTCCTCTCTGAATTACTTGTATGTATGCTGTCGCATTCGTTTTAGATTGACAGCTGCTTTAAACACAAATAATGGTTCTGTACCAAGAGTATTGGAAAACAAAATAGTTTAACATAAAATGTTCCCATTTTAGTTAATATCTTTAATCTTGAGAGCATTTTTACTAAATGCAGTTATTCAATATTCTATTACAGTCTGTGGTAATATGGGTACCATCTCCAATACTAACCATGCCTTCCCTTCCAAAGTGAGAACTAATCCCTAAAAGTGGTATATATTTCAAACCCCATTCTTCTAATATACTGTAACTTATCTTTTGTATACGGAGACGGAATGCATTATTAAGCCAAGACACGCTTGATACGGATACTAATGGATCGTTTTTTCCAGCATGTCAGCAAGAAAGCAAATTGGTTAGCAGACATTCTTCCGTTTCCCAAAGTATCATAAATACTCGATGGTAATGAACAAAAATAAACAGATTTCAGCTGTAATCAATGGCTGAGCCACCAATTTTGTTTTAATAGTTTAAATACAAGACTGGGGGGGACGGCATAGCATATGAAATACTGCACAGTAACTATGGGAGTTTGTGTCTCCCAAATATGCAACAAAATCTTGAAGATTTAGTTTCTTTGCCTGGAAGTGCTTATATAGATATTTTTATACTCCAAGCAGACTTCAAAGAATTTTTCCTCGGGTAGACGACAAATGTTAAGAGGTGTGACACAGCAGAAAGACGCAACCGGGAAAATTTTCTGGGAGTGTAATAAGTTGGTAGACTAAGTAGTGAAGACAGTAACAGAGTTAAAACAACTGGAACTGGGATCTTTAGAAAAGGGTAGGAGCAAATTACAGAGGAAAAAATGGGAACTGTGGGATCAATATATGCAGAGGAGGAACAAGGTTTAAAAGAAGGCAGGATTTGAATGAGTTACATAATAGTTGATTACTGCGGTGGTGGTGCTGCGGTAGCGTTGTCGCCTCACAGTTAAGACGTTGTCCTGTTTGATTCTCAGCTAGAGCGTCTTCTGTGTGGAGACATGCATGAATGGGCGTACCTTCATTGAAGGTTGTGCGTCAGGGCCGGTACCTCGGCAAGTAAAAATCTACTGCCAATCAGTAGCGGACCGGAGTTCTGCTGTGGCGACTCCTAACCGGGAAAAGCCGAAAGACTCAACAACAATGACTGGATACATTAAAAGTGATGTACAATGTTTGCAGCTACAGTTGTGTTGGCATGGTTTGGAATGTGCAATGCTTGCAACTAAGATTGAGTTGCTATGGCTTACTGTCATTTATATAAATATAACATGGCCTATGTCATCCAAGATAACTTAATAAAGATTTCCATCTTTTTGAGAAATAAAAAAAAAAAAGTAAAAATCAAAAACTTGCACAACTCATACTTGGCAGGGAGTAATAAACAAACTACATATTCCCAAAGGTCTCAGAATTTTTAAGTTTCCAAATGGGCTAAATGAAAAGTCAGTGGTTTCATTGGTCTTTCTGACACCTTTCGCTGATCAACTTTTCAAGGTACTGAAAGACCACCTGACATACTTCTTCAGTGGACTGTATGTCCCTCCACTGACACTATACAATCTTTTTCTACTTGGCTAGGTTAAGGGTTTCTGGTTTCCCTCATGACATACTGCATAATGCACATCTTCAGAAGAGTGTGACCAAATGGTAGTAAAGTTATATCTTCCAGGCGTCTATGCCTGAGGGTCGATAGCTTTGCTATACTAGCATTCCATTCTTCTGTGTTAGCAGATCCAACTGCTCTTTTTCTCTCGTCAGTTACATCAGGTGGGGAAAAGTATAGATGTGTATTTACTGTAAATGTAGAAGTCAGAACATCTTCATTGTTGCAGTAATAACATTGGGATTTCCTACTGTAGAATCCCTTGACCTGTCCAAATGCCATTGACTTTATCCCATCCTCCAGGCAAGATGAACCACCACCCTTCAGATATCAGAGCAAAAGGTTCAGTCAACACCATTTTCTCAGAGTTTGCTTGTTTTCCAGGGTACAGCACCTATCTCCACGGAGCATTTTCAGACTCGGCCCGGGAGCTATGTCTGGTTAAGCTGCAGGTTCAGAGTCACACAGGCAATGGAGGCTACAGGAATCAAAAGTACAGTTGTGTACACTTACCATAAATGTAGATGTTAGAGTGTATTCACTGTTGCAGTCATTACATTTGGGTTATCTGCTTACAGGTAGCTCTCAGTTGGCATGATTAACAAAGTCTTGGTTCCTGCGTCGGTTGCTGCCCCTTCTTCCATGACGTCAGGTCGTCAGGGGTATAAAACATGCAGCCGACGCCATTACATCAGTTTTTCTTGCCCCAGATGTCAGGTGCCCCCCTAATGGGAAGCAATTAAATATAAAAGCAAAAAGATATACCTCCAACAAAAAAGCAAATACACCAAAAAAGGCTTTTAAGCATAGTAAAGGAAAGTAGAGGTATAGCCAAAATAAGTTAGGGGGCTGGTGGGAGGGTAACCAGGACTATAACAGTGAATACACTTGAACATCTACATTTATGTTAAGTGTACACAACTGTACTATGTTCTTCGTGTTTCACTGTTGCAGTCATTACATTTGGGTAGATTCCCAAAGCTATGGTTGGGAGGAGGTGTTTAGATAGCATTAGGGCCAGCTATAAGGCCCTGCAAGACTGCAGTGGCAAAGCCAGCACTGGATTTAGAGAAAATTGGCAAATGATAATGCTTGGTGAAAGTATGCACAGAACTCCAGGTAGCAGCTTCTAGGATGTCCTTGGCAGGGACGCCTTTGAGAAAGGCTGTAGATGTAGATGCAGCCCTGGTGGAGTGAGGTCTGATCCCCTGGGGGATAGGTTTTCCATGGTGCTTACAGCAGAAATTAATGTAATGGCTTATCCATTTAGAAATGGTTTGCTTTAAATTGCATTCTCCTCTGCCCCTGCAGCAAATGGCACCAGCAGTTATTCAGATTTCCTTTGAGGTTTAGCCTGTCCAAGTAGAATCCAAGTTGTCTGTACACATCTAAGGAATGCAGTATCCATTACCCTTTATTCTGTGGATTGGGAAATAAGGTTGGCAAATGAATGGACTGATTAAGAGCCACACTGGATACCACCTTGGGCATGAAGGATGGATTGGTTCTGAGGGACACCCTGTCCGCATGAAAGATGATGAAAGGCTCCACTGCCATAAGGGCCTGTAATTCAGATACCCTTCTAGCTGAAGTGATGCTAAAAGGAAAGCTGTTTTCCAAGAAAGAAATTTTAAGTCTGCAGTAGCAGCTGGCCCGAAAGTAGGTAGAGTGAGTTTCTCCAAGACAAAGTTAAGGTCCTAGGCTGGGGTTGGAGCTCTCCTGGGTGGTCTCAGATTTTTGCCTCTCTGAGGAACTGCTTGAGCAGTGGATGAGAGAAGAGGGGAGGTTCTGTGTTATAATGAGCTGAAATGGCTGAGGCGTGGATTTTAATGGAGAAAAAAGACAGGCCCTTGTGAAGCATCTCAGTTAAGTATTGTAAAATCTGAGGTAAACTGGGCGCTGTTGTGCTCATCCCTTGAGATTGGTTCCAGGCACAGAATCTTTTCCATTTTTCAGCATAAGACTTTCTAGTACTAGGCCTCCTTGCCTCTAAAATGATACCCATCACAGGTTTGCTGAGGGATGGTAAAGGAGAGATTAAGTAATTAGCCAGGCTGCAAGGTTCAGTGTTAGAAGATGAGGGTGCAGAATCTGGTTCTCCTGCTGAGACCGCAGGGAAGGAGTCTGAGGCAGGTGCCATGGAGATAACCATGACACACTGCGCAGGAGGGGGTACCAGTGTTGGCGTGGCCAGTCTGGAGCAATCAAAATCATCCTTGGTTTGTCCTGCTTGATTTTTAGTAGTACTATGGAGAGCAGAAGCAGGGGGGGGGGGGGCATAGACTGATATGTTTTTCCAGCTGAAGGACAGAGCATCCACTTTCCAGGCTTGTTTGTGGGGAGTCCTTGTGCAAAATTTGTCCAACTGGTAGTTCTGGGGAGAGGCAAACGGGTCTATATCTGGGCTCCCCCATTTGCTTGTCAACATGTTGAAAATCCTTGGTTCCAGTTTCCACTCATGTGGGTCCATGAGGTTTCTGTGTAGTCAGTCTGCCAGTGTATTTAATTTTCCTGGCAGGAATTGCACTTGTAGGTGCACTTGGTAGCTCAAGGCTGTGTTCCGCAATGCCATGGCTAGTCTGCAGAGGGGGTAAGAATGTGTACCCCCCTGCTTGTTAATGTACCACATAACAGTGGTGTTGTCTGTCTTTACCATTAGTTGTCCTGGAAGAATATGGTCCCTTGAAGGCTGTCAAAGCATTCTGTACAGCTAACATTTCTTTTTGATTGACACGCAGGTGCATTTGGACTTGGGTACCATTTGCCCTGAAAGCACTTCCCTGCCAGGTAAGCCCCCCCATGCATAGTCTGATGCATCTGTTAGGGTTTGGGCAGCAGGGGGTGGTGTGAAAGGCAGTCCTTTGTTTTGGTGGCAGGCCTCTGCCCACCAAAGAAACTCTAGGCGTAGGCAAGGTATGATAGGAATCATTGTTTCCAAGTCTTGGGAATGCTGACACCATAGGCTTTTTAGATACCACTGAGTTTCCTCATATGCAGTCTTGCATATGTAATTAGAAGAATGCAGGAGGCCATGAACCCCAAGGCTTGCGGTATTTGTCTTGCAGATAGCAGGGTGTTTGTGGCCACTTGAAGTAGGTTGTCAAATGAATTTGTTTCTCTGGCGTGAGGTAAGCCATCTGGGAAGTTGTATTCAAGCTTGCTCCCAGGAATATAGTTTGTTGACAGGGTACCAGGTGTGATTTCTTTTCGTTTATGGTGTGCCCCAGACAAGTCAGAACCCTTTGTACAAAGGCCAAATGATTCAAAAGTATGTCCTGGCTTTCTTCCCGAATTAGACAATCGTCCAGGTATGGGTATATTTGAATATTTCTTTGCCTGCAAATTGCAATAACTGGAGCTAGGCAATTTGTGAATACTCCGGGCACAGTAGATAAGCCAAGGGGCAGTACAGAGAACTGATAGTGCGTGTAGCCTGCTTTGAAGCATAGGTATCTTCTGCAAGATTCCCTGATTTGGATGTGCAGGTATGCTTCTTTTAAATGTAGTGTTGCTAACTAGGCATCTTTGCCTAGTACAGGAAGTAATTGGTGAAGAGTCAGCATCTTGAATTTTGAAATCTCCAAAAAGGTGTTTAGAGTAGACAGGTCCAGGATAGGATGCCATGAATGGTCTTTTCTGGGTATCAGGAAATGTCTCAAGTAGAAACCTTGTCCCTTTTCCTCTTCTGGTACCAACTGAATAGTCCCCATGCTTAACAGAGAAAGCACTTGTTTTGGGGCCTCTGCCCACTGATTTGGGGGTAGGTCCGGCCACCCGCTTGGTGTTGGCAATGTGTGGAAGTGAAATCTGTATCCCTGGGACACTATATTTAAAACCCATTTGTCCTGGGTAATGAGTTCCCAATTCTTTGCATGAAGAGCAATCCCCCCCCCCCAAGGGGCAGTCAGTAGTGCTTGGAAATTTTAAAAGGAAGTCATTGAGACAGTTTACCATACCATAGGGGGGAGTCTTATTATTCCCATATTTGGAAGTGGAGGCCCCCCACTGCTTAGTTGTGCGTGTCCCCTGGGACTGAAACCTGGGGTTTTTGCTGTGTCTGGGTTTGGCTTGCGAAGACCTGGAAAGGACCAATTCTTAGTGGGCCAGTGCCTACTAAATCTAGGAGGCTGAACTTGTAAAAAATCTTTAACAGTTTGCAACAGTTTGCATAGATTTAGCTTTATCTTCCATCTTTTTAAGAACTTCCTCAGCCTTTTTGCCAAACAGGCGGTCCTGATTTAAAGGAGCATCCAACAATTTAGCTTTAACATGATCAGGCAAAGATTGCTCCTTAAGCCAAGCATGCCTTCTGAGCACAGACCCAGTAACAGCAGCCCTGCAAGAGGCCTCTAATGAATCAAAACCATATTGCAAAGTATGTTTTCCAACTTGTTCAGCAGAATGCATTAAATCCTGCAATTCTTTATTTTCCACACAGTCAGGAATAAACATAATTTTCTGTTTAAGCAGTCCAATAACATGTTGCTGATACTTTAACATATGAAACTCAGATTAAAACCCTAATGGCCAAGATTGCAGAAGTGTAAACCTTCTTACCCCATCTATCCAGAGTCTCTATCAGAAGGGGTACGATTTTTAGCAGTAGAAGCCTTAATGCCCTTGGGCCCCCCTGTGAAATAGTCTCTGGATCTGCAATAGGATTTTAAAAAGGAACTTGTGGGACTCAGGGACCCTGTAGTAACTTATCAGGTATTCTGGGAGCAGGAGGCAGGGAATCGGGGCCAAACTAAATTCCGAAAAAGCATCACCAACAATGTCTATTACAGGAGGAATAGCTAAAGGCTTATGCTGAAGTAAAAGAAGGAAATCCCTAAGCCTGTTTTCTGAATAAGAAAAATCCTGTCTTTCCCAGTGGAAATGCTCCCTTAGGGTATGTAAGGTTTACCCAAAAGAAAAATCCTCAGGAGTGGAAGCAGAGGGAATGGAGTCCTCTGCATCAGAATCTTCATGAGTAGATAAGGGCAAATCCAGATCATCAGAAGAATCAGAAAAAACAGAATCCTGATCAGGAGATTCACAATCAACTTCAGTCCTAGACCTCTTAGAAGGGGGGTTGGCTACCCCTGATTAGAGTTATTAGATCTTCAGCCATTCTTATAATTTGTTTTTTAGGCATAGAGATGTGGCCTGGGTGTCATTTTTTTAGGCAAGGATCGAGACTTAGGCCCAAGTAAAGAAGGAGGCGTCGGTTTAATATGCAAGTCTGTATGCCTGAACACACCCTCAGAAGCCGGTGCCTGCACAGCGGCTCTGGACCCACCCAAGGTAGAGACATCCGCAGGTTCCATAGCTGAAGCATCTCGCAGCATACCGGACTTCGAATGGGTCTCAGAAGAGGCCTGTGAATCAGAAGTAGCGGGTATCAGGGGCTGCGAAAGCACCTCACTGAGTACCGGCGAACTGGTAACTGGCTTAGGAGAAGCGTTGTTGGCAGCTTTGGTCCTCAGCGGTCTGTCTATCTTTTCGTTTTTTCGGAATCCCGGTAGTCAGATGACTAACCGACATTTTTGGATAACTAAACAGAGAACCGAAATATTTAGAGGCGAAAATATACCGACGACAGATAGTGCATTAATTGAATAAAGCACAAAACCGACAGCAAGGTACATCGTGGACAGGGCCTAAGCAAGGAATACAGTACGAATGAAAATCTTTATGAGGTATTTGCTTTCCACAAGTAATGCAATTATTAATTTTTACTGACATTGGTAAGGAGCAAGAAAGAATTTCTCCAACGGGGTACTTAGCTTTAGTTGAAGACTTTGACTCCTGAAATTTTCGTTTTCGAGTTTCAGAACCAGTCGACCGGCACTTGCGAACTGCTTCTGCTTTGGGCACGGCAAGAAAGGCTGATGTAATGGCGTTGGCTGCATGTTTTATACCCCTGACGACCTGAGGTCAAGGAAGAAGCAACAGCATCCGACGCAGAAATCCGAAGACTCTGGTATTCAGGCTGGCTGAGGGCTACCTGCAGGCAAATAACCCAAATGTGATGACTGCAACAGTGAAACGAAGATCATCAGTGTGGAGACGAATTTGCCTTGGTCGTGTTCGAGGTTGATGGTTTCGAGAAAGGAAAGAAGGGCAGTCATGGTGCTGTGTCCAGGGTAGGTCATGTTGAGTAGGGGATGGAGAAGTATTGTAGGGAATGCATATAAAACAGATTTGTCAAGGAGAGGGAGGACTCCATCCTTTGAACTCTGTTGTCACTGGCCCTTAAGCCAAACTTTATCTGCCCATTTTCATTGGTGGCAGAAAGTTCTGTTTCTGGGATATCCAACTTTGTGTTTTTTTTTTTTTAATTATCAAACACTTGAGGGTCTGCAACAGATCTGCTCAGATGGCCTGCCAGATTGCTTTCTCACAAAGTACTGAGCTATCACGTGTAACC
The DNA here is from genome assembly GCF_019279795.1 of Protopterus annectens. NCBI lineage: Eukaryota > Metazoa > Chordata > Ceratodontiformes > Protopteridae > Protopterus > Protopterus annectens. The sequence continues at coordinate 234,123,183 of NC_056747.1, read as the reverse complement.
ATCTCCTGCGTCATCTCCCAGAGCTGCATAGCTGGGGGTCAGCGTAGGCACCTCTGTTTATGTACACCACTGCATTGTCTGGCTTAAAAGGTTGCATGGCTTTCACAACTTTCTGAGTGTCATCATGCACCTGTACATTGTCACAATTTCCTTCTGGCTGATGTGATTATGAAGTAAAGATGCCTCCTCTTTGTACCTGAAGACTGCTGAATGAGGGCCCCAAGCTAGGTCTGAGGCAACTGAGGTCATAATTTAGTTCACTACTGATACTGCCCTTGTTTTGAAGGCAGGCTTCTGTCCACCATGGCATTTCTTTTTCAGGCATGAGAAAAACTTAGGCTCGAGTACTTGACCTGGCACCACACATTTTTGGAACCACTGTATTTTCCTTATGTGCAGCTTTGTCAGAGGAATCAAAAAGCAGGAGGCCATGTAATCCAGACCTCTGAGAATCTCTCCGGCCATCACTGACTGCTGCTGGGCTACTGATTTCAAGTACTGGGTCAGAAAAGCAACCTCTCCTTGGGGGAGAATGGCCATTTGTTTTTCTGTCTCTAAAGAGGGTCCCAAAGAATATCAGTTTCTGAGAGAATATGATTGCATTTTATGTTCAGGAATAATTCCTTGTTTGAGGCAAGCCATGGTTAGGTTAAGAGCCACTTCCAACTCCTTCACAGACTTTGCTTGGATTAGGCAATCATCTAGGTAGGAGTAGATCTACATGCCTCTTGTCCTGCAAAAGACATCTACTGGAGCCAGACATTTCGTAAACACTCTGGGAGCAGCAGATAAGCCAAAATGCAATGGACAAAATTGAAAAACGGTTCTCAACAGCTCTGAAATGAAGATACTTATTTTGCTCCTCTGGAAAGAGAATATGGAAGCAAAAGTGCTTGAGACCTAGAGTGACTATGTAAACCTGCAGGGAAAGCATGGGCAGGAGCTTTTGAAGACTAAATATTTTGAACTTGTGGACAAACAGGAACCAGTTTAGTCTTGACAAGTTCAGGATTGGTCTCTAGGACCCTTTTGTTAAGCACATGGAAGAGTCTTGAGTATTACCCTGCTCCTTTTTTTCTTAGGGGGACTGGTTCTACAGAACTCTGTTCCAGTAACAACTGGACTTGGAGCCAAGAATCCCTGAGATGGCCTTTGGGGACAGAAGAGATGCCCAAGGATCTTGTGAAGGATGCAAACTGCAATTTGTACCTTGACCTTATTGCTTAGGAGCACCCAACTGTCCTGGGTTGTGTCTTGCCACCAGTTTTGAAAAATGAAAAGTATGCCTCCTAGTTTTGCTAGAAGATGAGTGGGACAGTGAAGTGCTCAGATGAGTCATGGCTGCTCCCTGTGGAACCTGGTCAGTCTGCCATCTTCTTTGTGGTGCATGCTCACTTGCTCTCCTGATCTTCCTCTCTGTTTAGGCTGGGAAGCATGAAAAGACTAGGACTTAGTAAGGTAATTCGGGTTGACAATTGGGAGCTGTACCTAGAGAAAGTACTTTACAGTCTGAAGGAACTTAGCTTTGTCTTCAAATTTTTTTAAATACTGCTTATGCCTCTAGTCCAAACTAAGTCTCTTGTCATATGGTACAGCCAGGATTTCTGATTTATTATGATCAAAAAGGGACTGCTCCCTTAATCAAATGTGTACGACTACAGACGCAAATGCAAAAAGAAGGGGGTGAAAGGAGGGTGTTTCTATTGCAGCAGTAATTAGACTATCTACTGTTACAGCAAATTTATTTAAAAATAGTTGTGTAAAAATCTTACTATAACCATAGATGTTCTTTCTTCCATGCTGCAGTATTCATAAACTTTGGGTTATACTCTGCTCAGCTACCCGAATGTCCAGCCTTTATACAAAAGCTTTAGTCACTGCAAGGTACATGGGACATATGACGTTGTCCATAGGGTACGTGGGCCATAAAAGGGACATCTGCACATACCTTTCCTCAGAACTGAATACCCTAGTCGGACCCCAGTCCTAGGACAGTTGCATAAGTCCTATGTAATACAAAAAGGCATTTTTATACAGGGGATAGGAGGGAGGGATAAAATAATACATGGAAGAGAAGGACATCTATGGGTATGATACAATTTTACACAACTATTCTATATCCTTCTATTCCCATATCGCAGTATTCATAACCTTTGGGTGAGTGCCAAAGCTCAAAGGAAAGAGGAGGAGGGTGGCATGGAATTGCTTTCCAAGAATCCACACAGGATTGCCCTAGCAAACCTGGCTGTAGACCTAGAAATATGGTCCAGTTGGTAATGTTTGGTGAAGGTATGGACAGATGTCCAAGGTAGCCGCCTCTAGAACAGAAGCAGTGTCCAACCCTTTGAAGAAGGCTCCAGATGAGGCCATGGCTGTAGTGAAGACGGGTTTAATTTCTGAGGTTAAATGTTTGCCATGGTAGGTGTAACAAAAGGAGATTGCTCTGGAAATCCAGGCAGAAATGGTATGTTTTGTCACCACCTTTCCTGGAGTTCTGGGGTCTACGGAGACAAAATTGCTTGGATCTCCTGAGGGACTTGGTGTTGAGGTAGAATCTTACTTGTCTGTGATCATCAAGGGAATGCAGGTCTGTCTCTGTCATTCTGGGGATGTGGAAAAAAAAAAGTGGGGAGGTGAATATATTGGTTCAGGGGCAGCTTACTGCCCACCTTAGGCATGAAGGACAGTTTGGTCATTAGGGTCGCACTATCCTTGTGGAAGATTAGAAAAGGTGGGTTGGCCATGAGGGCCTGATGCTCTGATACTCTCCTGGCTGTTATCAGGGCCACCAAAAGCACAGTCTTCCAAGTGCAATATTTTAGAGAGGCTTTTGCTACTAGTTCAAAAGGGGCAACAGTGAGCTTCACTAAAACGTAGCTCAGGTCCCATGGGGTAAAACTGGCCTCCTGGGGGGGCCTGAGGTGCAGTACTCCCTTAAGGAATAATTTCAGTGGAAGTCAGGAGGCAAGAGGATGGTCAAGAGGCAGACAAGCCGAAATAGCAGGTAAGTGGGCCTTAACAAAAGAATATGCCAGCCCTGCCTGTAACAATTTACACATGCAAGACAGCACTAAAGGGATCTCTCCTTGAAATGGCTCTAGTTGTCCTATAACACACCAGATGGAGAATCATTTCCATTTAGACAAATAAGATCTTCTAGTACTGGGTTTCCTGGCCTCCTGCAGGACATTAAGCACGTCTTCGGTGTAAAGGTGTCTCAAAGGGATCAAAACCATCACCCACAGGATTAGGTTCAAAGATTCCAAGTGGGGGTGATTTAGGGAACCCTTGTCCTGTGTGAGAGTCCACTCTGTGAGGAAACTTGTGATGACTGCCCTTGGCTAAATGCAGAAGTAGGAGGTACCAATGCAGTTTTGGCCAAAAGGGAATCACTAATAAGATTTCTGGTTTGTCTTGCTGAATTTTCAACAGTACTTTTTGTAGGAATGGAAAGTGAGTGAATGCAGAGAGAAACATTCCCTTCTGTGAAATAGAAAATGTGTCCACTGCCCTTGCCAGGGGGTTGGGTGCCCTGGTACAAAAGAGTGGGAGTTGCCTGTTCAGAGGGGAGGAAAACAGATCTATCTGTGGTGTAACCCACTTGAGGACTACATCCAAGAACACATCCCTGTGTAGCATCCATGTGTGAGATTGTGACACGGACCTGCTCAAGGTGTCAGCCTGAGTGTTCTGAGCTGAGGGAACACAGACTGCATGCAGGGTAACTCCATGTTGGGCCACCAATTCTCAGGTTTGGAGTGCAAGTCTGCATAGCAAGTAAGATTTTGTTCCCCCCATTTGTTTGCATAGCAGAGAACTGTAGTGTTGTCTTTGAACAACTTCAGGGGGCCTTGCTTCAGAATGTACTGGAAGGCAGTCAGAGCAAGGATGACGGCCCTCATTTCTCTGATGTTGATGTGCTTCTGTTTGAAGGGGGCTGTCCATGTGCCTTGCACCTTCAATTTGCCCATAGCAGCACACCAGCCCAGGTCTGAGGCATTTGTGTACAACTCCTGGACTGGGGATACGGGGTGTAATGGAAGTCCTGGGTTGAGAGAGACTTGACACAACCACTAAAGGATCTCCTTCCTTAGGCATGGTAGGAAGGGTATGTTGTGGTCCAAGGGGTGGGAGTGTTTGGTCCATATGGACCTCGGGTACCTTGTGGAGTCCTGCCAGTGGCAACATGGGCACAGTGGAAGCCATATGTCCTAGGAGTCAGATATTTCCTGTCACAGTACTGGTGTGGAGGACAGACAGCGGGTATTACTTCAGGCTTTCCACCTTTTGGGCTGGAAGGAATGCCCTCATAACACCTGTCCTTATTCTGCACCCCAGTAAAACTTGGTCTTGGGAGGGGTTTAGTTTGGATTTGGGGAAATTGATGTTGAACTCCAGGGACTGCAGGACAGAGATGTTTGGAGATGGATGTGTAGGGAAGGGAACAACCTACCTGGATCAGATCGTCGTCCAGGTATGGAAAATTTTGAATCCCTTGGATCCTGGAGTAGGCTACCACTGGAGCTAGACACTTTAATACCCTTGGAGAAGTAGATAGTTCAAAGGCAAGACAGAGAACTGAAACTGCGAGGAACCCATAAGAGAATCAAATACTTCCTGTAGTTGAGCCTTATGTGGATATGTAGATATGAGTCTTTGATGACCAAAGTGGCCAGAAATGCCTGAGGCATTAGCAGGGGAAACAAAGAGTCTGGAGTATAAGCATGCGAAAAGTGGGTACTTGTAGAAAAAGGGTGAGGTGGGAGAGATCTAGGATGGGTCTCCATGGGCCATCTTTTGTTGGGACTAGTAAAAGACTGGAGTAAAAGCCCTTTCCCTTTTCTGCCAGGAGGACAAGTTGGGTAGTCCCTTGAGAGAGGAGACTGTCTAAGACTGTCTGGAAAAGGGGAAGCTGGTCCTTTGGTGGCTGAGGGATGCCTCAAGGAGGGAGGAATGACCCATGTCATGAAAAAAAAGTTACGTACTCGGCTGTATACTATAGGTCGAGAGCTTTTTACTAGCTCGGGGCTAGTCCCTATTCCAAACATGCCTAGCGGTAGTTACCCAGATTTCATTTGTGATAACCCACCAGACTAAATAGGTCCAAATATTACTAAACTTACTTATGAGAAAAGGACTTGCATATGAGTGTGTAAACATCAGCAAGAGAAAGGTAGGAAAGACTAGGTCTAATCAACTGGTAAGCAAAAGAGGAACTCAGCCAGTGTAGCCAACAAAAAGGAAGAAAAGTTCTCTCAATCCTCCAGGAGGGGGAAGGAGGGTGGGAAGCAAGAAGGAAGGTGAGATGAAGGACAACAAACATGGAACGTTATGGTGAGTATATAATTTCTTTATGTTATGTTGTCCCATCTCGCCTTCGTTCTTGCTGGTTGGGACAGCGTCCCCAGCACCTATATCTTGGGTGGCTCACTGGAAAAGACTCTTCAGGTCTGTGGAACCAAAGGATGCCCTGTTTTGGGAGGCCACATCCAATTTGTAATGAGAGATAAAGGTATGGGGATTAGCCCATGAAGCTGCCGCACAGACTGAATCCAAAGACAGTTTGGCTTGAAAGGCAATAGTAGTAGCTAAGGCCCTAGTTGAGTGCCTTTTAATTTTTCCTGGAAGTTCTCTGTTCCACAAAGCGTAGACATGGATGACAGTCTGAAAGCCATTTTGATAAGGTCACTTTAGAGACTGGACAACCTTTCTTCTTGTCTGCAAAGGATATAAACGGGCAGATTTTCTGAAATCCTCAGTCCTGTGTATATAAAAAACGTTGCTGTCTATAACATCCAACTGATGGAGCTTATACTCGCGGCCTTGTTGCCATAATTGGGGAAGAATACAGGAAGCTCTATGGATTGATTTAAATTGTGCTCTGAACACACCTTGGGTAAGAAGGACGGCTTGGTTTTGAGAGAAACTGTATCTTTGTGGAAAATCAAGTATGGAGGATGAGTAGATAGAGCCTGTAACTCTGAAACCCTTCTAGCTGAAGTAATGGCGGTTAGGAAAAAGATCTTCAATGTTAAAAATTTTAGAGGACAAGAATCAGCTGGCTCAAAGGGAGGAAGAATGAGAGTCTCAAACTAGATTTAAATCCAGGGGAGGGGGGTGGTTCTCTTATTGGAAGTCTTAAGTGGGAACTATCTCTTAGGAATGCTTTACACAGCCTGAGGGACGTGATGTTTGATCACATTTCTCCTATATGGAAATTAGAAATGGCAGCTACCCGGACCAGGATAGTAGCTGCCGCTGCTTCTCGTTCAAATGTTTCAACAAAGAAATAAAGAATCTTAGAAATGGGGGCAGTAAAAGCATCAATGTCGTTCTTTTTTGCCCAACAAGAGAAAGTTTTTCATTTACTAACAAAGTTTTCTTGTAGTGGGTTTATGGAATGAAATCAACATGTGTTGAACTGCTGGAGAAACATCTGGGAGCCTGGCTAAGACCGGAAGTGCAGAAACCAAGTCGTCAGCTTGAGAGTATGGACGGAAGGGTGGAAAGTGACAGACTGATGAGTCAGATCATCGGAACTGGGTCCAGTATCCAAGGCTCCGCTTGCAGATGAGGCCAGAGGAATGGGAACCAAATCTGTCAAGGTCATGAAGGAGCAATGAGGATTAACTTGCAACCCAAGCTTTCTGAAGAACCTTGGGGATCAGGGAGAATGGCGGGAAGGCATAAAGCAGTCCCGGGGACCAATCATGAACCAGTGCATCCCTGGGTGACTGTGCCGGTAGTGGGACTACGGCAAAGTAGCTGCTGCATTTGTTGTTGAGGGGAGTGGTGAAAAGACTGCAGCATAGCTGGCCCCATTTGCGAAAAATCAGCCCTGTAACTTCCTGTTTCAGGGACCACTCGTGAGGCTTCAGAATACCATGCTGAGCTTGTCTGCTACCAAGCTGGATTTCTCCAGAATGTGCGTTGCTACCAGAAACCGTTGGGAAGACATTCCCCATTACCATACTCGTAGAGCCTCTCTGCACAAGGTGTAAGAACTGGTTCTGCCCTGTTTGTTGACATACCATACTACTGACATATTGTCTGTCTGAATTGCTATAGTCCCTGTAGATAGAGAGTCTTGAAGTGCTTGCAACACCAGAAGCACTACTCTCATGTCTAGAACACTGATGTGAAAGTGGTACTAGTGTTCTTGCCAAATCCCTTGAACAGTCTGTTCCAAATAATGCCCCCCCCCACGCAATCTGGGACGCGTCAGTGGTCACTGCGGCTATGGGTTGGGGAGTTAGAAACAGTCTGCCCATTGATACCAGAGGGGAGTGAAGCCACCATGCTAAGTCCTTCTTGCAAGACTCCCTGATGCACATCTGATGTGATAATGGCAAATCCTGGAATGACCATTGAGCAAAAAGGAGCCACTGAAGAATTCTCATGTGGAAATGCGCCACAGGGGACCAGAGTAATTGCTGCAGCCATCGAACCCAAGATCTTGAGGACAAATTTTTGCCTGGATTCTCTTGTTTGCTAAGAGGATCGAAACCATTCGTCGTCAAGTTAACACTCTTTCATGAGGCAGTTTTGCAGTCATGGCCCTTGTGTCTAGCCTATAAATGAAATATACTGACAAGGCAACGAGGCAGACTTTTCGTAGTTTATGGTGATGCCTAGCTGTGTACAGGTGTGAATACTGGAGTCCCGTGCCTCGATCAGTTGATGCTTGGTGGTGGGAGTGAGGAGCCAGTAATCTAAATATGGAAATAGAGCACATCCAATTGTCCTGATCCAAAAGGGAAGAATGGACTGCAGTGCTACCACCTGGAACTTTGTTTTCTTGAATTATTCGTTGAGTTTGCCGAGATCCAAAATGGGTCTCCAGTCCCATCTTTCTTGGAACTAAAAAGAACCGTAAGTGCCGGATTCGATTTTGTCTGCGGGGACTTCTTGGATGGCTCTTTTTTTCTAGTAACCTTTGAAATTCCAGGTTTGCTTGATCCCAAAGACTGGGAAGAACATCTGGGATGGAGTGTTGATTTGTTGAAAGGGGTGGTTGGGAGAAAGGAATTTTGTAACCCCTCGATATAATCAACAGTACCCATGTATATTCCGTGACTGTTTGCCAGGCTTTTGGGTAATGGGACAATCTGCTCCCGACTGCTTACAGAGGCGGACAGTCAGGCCTCCTTTCAGGAATGCTGGAAAAGCCTGCCAGAGAAGGTATCTCTGTCGGCCTGATTCAGCAACCCCCCCAGCCGCGGGATTGGTGTCTCCCGTTATTTCCTCCTCTGCCCCTGGGGGAAAAGTCTCAACGTGTGTCAGACGAATCTCCCTGGGATTTTCTGAACCACATCTTTCCGCTCTTCTGACCCCTGGGATAAGGTCTAGAGGGAGCGGAAAAACGTACTTCCATGGCAGAGTGTGTTTCGCCATCCAGTTCACACCTGGTAAGAGAAGTCTCTTTTACCTGAGGCCCGAACAGCAACAAGCAGTTAAATGGGGTGTTGGTAAAGGAGGACTTGAAGGGCTCCGCAAATTGACAAAGGCACATACAGGAGTGTCTACAAAAGCAACTCTTGGGCCTGCAGCACTAGTAAGAGACCAGCTGCATGGACGAGTTAACTACAGATGTCAAGGTCGCAAGTTGTGAAGCTGCCTTGCTCGCCGCTCCTTCAGCAGTAGGATCCTGTAGGGTATCTCCTAGTTCCTTTAGGAGATCCCTTTGAAGGCGTGTAAAGTTGGACAAAATTCAGAACCTGAGAGTAAAGGCCGCTGAAGCAAACATACGCTTCCCAATACCTGTCCACTGTACGAGACTCTGTTCGGTGGATGAACAGAATAAGTCACCGCTAATTCTTTCTTGGTGGCTGCTGCCACCACCATAGCATCAGCAGGCACACCCTTTGATAGAAAGGACCTATCCTCTGGTGCAGTTATGAATTTACTGAGCCTCCTCGGAACTGGTTCAATAGTCTCTGGGGAGCTCCAGGGCTTCTGACTCACTAAAGCCAGTACAGGCTCAAAAGGCAGGGACACCCAAGAGGTGGAGGGTCTGGAACCAAATGCATCCAAGTACAGAGACTTGTCTTCAGAAGGGGCAAGGGATTTCCAGCCACCACTCTAAGGATTTCCAGGATGTCTGAAAAAGAGACATCCTCAGAGTGAGGACCCTTCTGAGTCCTTCAAGTCTGTGTCTGAAGTGAGAGACTGTATTTTCTCTTCCGAGGGACCTCCACCGAGGGGTGCTCAGGGGAAGTTCAGGAAGATGTGCGGCTACCCAATGGCACATCCTGGAGCATTGGTTCCCTACGCTTGGGGTGAGGAGGATTGGAGGCAGACTCAGACACGGAAAGATTAGGAGCCAATGGAGCCGAGGGTGGAGCGGTCTCAGAGGACAGCACACTCCTAGTCACCTCAAAGCCATCGCGGTTCTGGCCTGAAGGAGTCTCCGGCTCCAAAGAGCCAGGAGATCTCCTCCGAACTGAGGTCAATCACTCCAAGGCCGATGTAGGAGTCGAGCTCAACTGCGCCGATGTCCTGAGAGGGAGAGCGGGGTTCGGGAAAAGGTCCGATGCCACTCCCCCCCCCCCTCGGAGCAGATGAGAGTGCATCAGCCCCCAGATCCCTCGATAGACTGAGACAACGAAGAGATCAGAGCGGTAGTCGGAACCGATAGACCAGAGGTAATCAGAGCAGACTGTTCTACCACAAAAACTACAATGCACTCCAGCAAAGAGCTCAAAGGATACGGAGGAAGAAACGATAATGGTGCAGGTTGGGGTGTTGGCGCCAATTCCTTGTGGGTTGGGCTCAATAGTAATTTAGCTAATGCCTGTGGCTTGAGAAGCCTCTCCACCACCCTTCTCCACATCATGATCCAAAACCCTGGAGGATCGAGAGAAATGAGAGGAAGACTGATGACTGCCTGCCACAGAATGCAAAACAGCGGGGACTGTGGAACAGACTGCACCAGCTCCAGAGATAGAGACCTGGTTCTCTTGCAAGTCCTGACTGCCTCTAAAACCTATGATAGAGCCGTCGCTGGAGAAAGAGCTTTGTCAGAACTGACACTTGGATCAGACAAACTCACAGGTTTATCCTTGGATTTTAGATGGCTCCGATGTCGGAGGTGACAAAGATGATGGCTTAGGGGACTTATCGTGTTTTTTGGTTGGCTGAAAACCCTCAACAGCAACAAAGGGGCTCTTGAGTAAGGCTCGTAAAATAACTTATTTTTTCCTATCCTGCAAGACTCGAGAACTAAAACACGAGTCCTGCAGGTGTACAGCCCCCAAGCAATAGACAAAGCTCATGTGCCCGTCCGTAAGGGACATCTTCTGGCAGCACGAGTCACACTTTTGAAAACCCAAAGGGTTTGACTCCTTAGGATCATTGGACATGGTAGAAGTAACGACAAAATTACCAAAGAGAAAAAGGCAACAGCAACGACAACAACATTGAAAAGCAACTTTAAAGTTTTTTTTTTAATACAGGAAAAAGAAAGGAGGGAAGGGGAAGAGCCTCTTAAGTTAAATGGCAACTTCCCCGACCTAGGAGTGCCACTAACTTCGGCTGCTCCTACAAGAGAAAAAAAATTTAAGTTGAAAGGAAAAGACCCTTAAATACGGGCTAAGAGAAAGGGAACAGGTAACCCTCTAAATCAAACTGGTTCAAGTAAACAAGTTAGGCCTGAAGAAAAATTACGACAGCCACAACAACAAAAAGGCAGCAGCGGAAGGATCAGAAAAGTGCTAGCCTAAGGTGAACACCCTCTAACACTAAACCAAGAGAGTTTTGCTATCTAAAGCCAAAAAATGTGAGTAAATATCACAAAAAAAGAAAATACTTAGCCAGAGCCAATATGAGCAATCTCAAAGCTACAAGCGGCTAGCGAGATCTGGGTAACTACTGCTAAGCATGTTGGGATAGGGGCTAGCCTCAAGCCAGTAAAAGCACTTGAGGTATAGTATACAGCAGAGTGAGTGCAGAGGATAGGCTCCGAACCCAACCAGCAAGAACGAAGGTGAGATGGGACATCATAACATTTAGTGTTTTGTGCTACCATGTGTTTACAAAAAAAGATAAGAAGACTGGAATGTAAACTGCCATTATTTAGTGAATTCCATTCTCACTGATTTGCCAGAAAACCACACATTTTAAGACGAACAGCACAAACTCCCAGGGTCACAAGTGCTGGTGTGAGTAGAGAATGCAGGCTCCTTTACCAAAGGTACAGGGTTTGAGCCCAAATAATTCTAACCACCAGTCAGACGTCACTGGGGCATTTTACACACACACACACACACACACACACACACACACACACACACACACACACACCTCAGCTGCACAGCGCAACACTTCAGACCTCAGCTGCACAGCGCAACACTTCAGACCTCAGCTGCACAGTGCAACACTTCAGACCTCAGCTGCACAGCGCAACACTTCAGACCTCAGCTGCACAGCATGGCATAAAACAAATGGAACAGACCCCAGCTGAATAGCATAAAACATAAAAGGAACGACATCAGCTGCAAAGCATAAAACAAACGGACCTCAGCCTACATAAAACAAAAGGCAGCTTTCTTCCTTTGACCTCAGCATAAAAACATAAGTGAACATAAACGGAACGGACCTCAACTGCACAGCATAGCATAACACAAACGGACTTCAGCCCGCATAAAACATGAATGGAGCTTTTTTCCTTTGACCTCACCTTAGCATAAAAACATAAAGGGAGCTTCCTGCATAAAAAAAAAAAAAGGAGCAGTCTTCCTTCCAGCGCATAAAAGGAGTGCAGCCTTTGGAGAAAAAATCTCTCCTTACTGCGACTCTAGCAGCAGTACTGATGTGATCAGGAATGCAGCAGCAGGCTTAATGTGGAACAATTTACTCTCACTTGTGTTTGAATTTACATTGCACGCATGGGTCTGCCTATAGGTCATACAGCAGTAAAAGTGAGGGGGGAGGTGCTCCCTCCCCCTGGCTCTATGGTTACGCCGCCTATATATATATATATCTATATATATATATATATATATATATATATATATATATATATATATATTATATATATACATATATATATATATATATATACATACAAACATAGCACACACACACACACACACACACACACATATATATATATATATATATACATACAAACACACGCACACAAATATATATATATACACACACACACATATATATATATATATATATATATATATATATATATATATACATATACACACACACACACACACACACATATATTTAATTATTTATTTTACATTTGTTGATCGGGATAGTCCTACTGTATGCATGTCCATTTTCAGCGGAGGCCCGGGGAGAAAGGTTCCAAGGGTAAGCAGATACAGCATTACATATTACAGACTATTTACACAGATTACATAAGTAAGCAAGTTAAACAAGTTCCACATGTTACAGTTAATCCTGAGCACAAGTCAGGATTAAATTAAATTACACAGTAAACTGGTTAACAGATTTTTTCACATTCTAGAGAGAGTTAGCCAGGCTTGATACATTTACATAGCCAGTTAAGTGACAAATGTTGTTTGAGTCTAGTTTTAAATTGACCTAAGGTGGAAAGAAAGGTAATATCAGCTGGAAGAGAGTTCCAGGATCTACATACAGAGTTTGCAAATACAGAATCACCGGCTGTGTTATTAATTTTGCTAGTCTGAATTAATAGTTTGTTAGGGGATCGAAGCAGTCTAGGATTGTTATAGGGGCTGATAATATTTTTAAGTGCAGGAGTATTGTCCGGATTATAGAGGATTTTATAGGCCATAATCAGTTGGTTATACTGGATTAGGCTGGGTAGTTCAAGCCACCCAAGCTGATTTAGATTGATGCAATGATGTGTTCTAAAAGGCAGCCCAGTGACAAACCAGGCAATGTGGTTGTAGCAAATTGAGAGTTTGTTAAGGACAGTCTTGTTTAAATTTGAAAGTAGACGGGATGCATACAGAAGGGTTGAAAAAAGGTGAGAGCGAGCTATGGCAATTTTAGCTGGAGGGGTTAGGAAGGCATTTATTCTGTAAAGTGACCCTAGTTTTTTATTGATAGTTTTGATAGTTTGGTTAACATGTAGGTCAAATTTTTGATTATTGGCTATGATGACACCTAATAGTTTTGTAGATGGGTCAGGGGAGATTATTGTGCCATCATTTGATTTTATGGTAAAGGTGAAAGCGGTAGACCTACGTGTTGGTGAAAATAACAGCATTTTAGTTTTTTTGGGATTTAGGATCAGACAATGTTCAGAAAGCCAGTTTTCTATTGTATTAAAGGTGGTCTGGGTAGCTGACCATAACTCTATTGGAGATGTGGCTGAGCAAATCAGAGTACAGTCATCAGCATATTGGATACAGCTGACTTTTGGGATGACAGTATAAAGGTGGTTAATAAAGATGGAGAACAGCAAGGGCCCAAGTAAAGAGCCTTGTGGTACTCCAAGGGTGTTAGGTAGCAGGACAGAGTTTGTTCTGCCAGAGGACAACCTGCTGTCAACCATTCAGGTAGGATTGAAACCATTGGAGGACTCCAGTATCTAGACAGAATGTTTGCAGGGTGGGGATTAAAAGTTGGTGATCAACCATGTCGAATGCCTTGGAAAGATCCAAAAAGAGGGCTGAGGATATATAATTATTGTTGCGATTATGGTTTATGGTGTTGGTAAAGGCTAGGAGGGCTGAAGTAGTGCTGTGATGAGGACGGAAGCCATGCTGAGCGTCTGCCATAAGGCAATTCTGGATTAGGTGGTGCATGAGTTGTCTATGAATACATTTTTCCATAATCTTTGCAAGTGGAGAGAGTATAGCTATTGGCCTATAATTGGAGAATTCAGTAGAGCTGCCTCCTTTGCCTCCTCATTAAGAAACAGTTCAAATATGCAGGCACTATAAACCTTTAACCAGAAATTTCCAGCTCAGAAGGGCAGAGTCCAGCCTCTCCTCCCACAAGAGTGCAGACCACGAACCTTCTTAATGTAAACTAACTGGCCTGAAGCCCAAGTGCATAAACCAGAACTAATACACTTAAAGAATAACAGACACTGAGCTCTCACAATCAGCAGTTCCCAACTTGGAAGGATGAAAGCTACCTGTCCTGCCACCACAGTGCATGCCAAAAACCTTCCTAATGTAAAACAACTGGTCTGAAGCCCAAGTGCTTAATCCAAAAGACATAGAATGATAGCTACACTTCAATCAAGTTACTACCAAGCAGTAATAAATACAATTGAACACTTTAAAGAATGCCTGGATTAGTGCTCAAGTTATACAAACAAAGCTAGATTCAGCAGGCCTGGATCTAGTCTATGCTATAGCAAACAAGGTGTACCAATTTCAGTAAGAAGCAGTTCAGATATGCATGCTCTATAAGACTTTAACCAGAAATTCCCAGCTCAGAAGGGCAGAGACCAGCCTCTCCTCCCACAAGAGTGCAGACCACGAACCCTCAATGTAAAATAACTGTCCTGAAAGCCCAAGTGCTTAAACCAGAATTAACACACTTTTAGAATAACAGACACTGAGCCCTCAATCAGCAGTTCCCAACTTAGAAGGATGCAAGCTACCTGTTCTGCCACTACAGTGCAGACCACAAACCCTCTCAATGTAAAACAACTGGTCTGAAGCCCAAGTGTATAAATTAAAAGGCTTAGACTGAGTTACACCAAGCAGTAATAAATATAATTGAGTACTTTTAAGAGGACACAAAAGCAAAATAAAGTAGGAAGAAACACAAGTACAGTAAAAGCAGATGAATTTTTTTTTTTCAGAAAAGTAGCAAAAGCAGTAGTAAATACAATTCTCATGCAGTGCAAGCTGGCACACTTGAATATGTAGCTATTAGTCCACACACAGTTTGAAAAAATGTAATTAAATTAAAAAGGACTAAAAGCAAGTGCAGAAAGGGTTTATTAGGTAGAATGTGGTAAAGAGATGGGCTTGGGAGAGTGTCTTAGATGAAATCTAGAGTGGGGCGGCACTGCAAAAGCCACCAAATTTAAGCTACAACCAAGAACTGGGTGGGGAAAATCAGTTACAAGACAGACGTGAGGAATGTGCAAATAATATATACTGTTCTCTACATATTTGCAGAGCAGTAAGACAACAGATATCTAAGCAAACAATTAAGCTCTATAATACAGAAAAATATACTCAGCTCTATATATTTGCAGATAGTTCTGTAAGGCTGTCTCTCAAAGTAAGGTTCCAGTTTGAATGCAGATTGTTAACATATATATATACACACACACACACACACACACACACACACACATATATATAT